>NC_058105.1:27201666-27504696 GCF_020171115.1 Neogale vison
TTGAACCCATCTAGTAGATTATTAGTTCATTTATTATATTTTTCAGTTATGTGCTTTCTATTTTTATTTTATTATATTTTGTATCACTTTGTTGCAGTTTTCAATGTGTTCATCCATTTTTCTCTGAGTTTGGTGGGCATATTTATGACCATTACTTTGAACCTTTTATCAGAGGTTTCCTTATCTCCATTAAGACCTTTCTCTGATGTCTCATCTTGCCCTTTCATTTGGAATATATTCATCTCTTTCTTCATTTTGCTTGACCCTCTGTGTTTCTATGTATTAGGTTAAACTGCTACCTTTCCCAGTCTTGAAGGAGTGGTCTTATGTAGGAGGTGAAACTTATTGTGCAAACTTGTCCTAGCTCTTGGTTATCTCTTGAACATTTGTTATTGTCTAAGTAGCCTGATTTACTCTTGACAGACTCCAGTTGTTGAGGGTGTGCCAGGATTTGCCAATGCTCTGAAAGGAGTGATCTTTGTCAGCTGATTGAATTCAGATTGATTGAAAGATTCAGACTGATTGAAAACCAGATCCTCAGGCAGCATCTTTTAAAGTATGCAAAAATATATAGTCCTGTAGACTGCAACCATAGACCCTGGTGACTTCCACTTCAGGAGATCAGAAGGTACCTCCTGAATGACACTTATAAGAACTGAAGCTTCAGATAAGTGTATAAGCTCATTTCTTGGAGGTACCAACAAGCTGTAGTGAGGCCAACAGAGGGCATACAGATAGTTTTCTACCTATGTCCTCCCTGAGAATACCTCAGTAGCCTTTAGACGTGTGGTAAATCTGAAGTCCGTCCCTTAGATTGAAGATCTAGGACATTTAAATGAGCCTTTTCACATACAGACTGTGGGTATGTTTAAGTTGCAGTCTGTGCAAACCATAAGAGACTCTTAATCATAGGAAACAAACAGGGTTGCTGGGGGACAGGGGATGAGGGGATGGGGTAACTTGGTGACAGACATTAAGAAGGGCACATGATGTAATGAACACTGAGTGCTATATACAACTGATGAATCACTGAGCTCCACCTATGAAACTAATAATACATTATTTGCTAATTAATTTAATTTAAATTTTAAAAAGTTGTAGTCTGTGTTATGCCCTAGGTGTGGTATCCTGTCGTTCTGATTGCTACAATCCTGTGGGGTCCAGAAGAACAATCTCCTCTGGTCACTAGAGCCAGGCAATTAACAGGTGTCCCCTGCATGGACTGTGCTCACCCAGTGGCTTTAGCAAAGCTGCAGGAGAGTGTTGGTGGTAGGACACAGCCTGTGGCTTTGGTGAAGCTGGAGTATTGGGAGTAAGGCCATAGTTTTAGCAATGTCCAAGAAGAATGCTGGGGGTAGGGCACATGTACAGCTTTACTGAGACTGGAGAAAATTACTGAGAGTGAGGCATACCCTCAGCTTTAACAAGTTTGTGTCTGCACATGTCCATCTGCTCTAGCAAGGTAGAAAGAGAGTACAAACAAACAGCATTTTCAGCACTGTCTGAGGAAAATCCCAACTAATTTCTGCCTGTCCACCAGATGCTTTAAGATTAGCAACTGAATCTCCTTCACATATAATACAATTGCCTCTCAAAATGATGTCCCTACACTAGTTCCTGGGAAAAGTGAGTTCATGTGTGAGCCCCTCAAAAGGAGTATCTCAGGTCCCTACAACCTGGTAGGTCTCCTGGATGTAAGCCTTATTGTTTTTCAAAGCTGGATGTTTTTGAGACCACATCTCTCTGGTGCAGGTCCCAAGGATTGGGATGACTAATGTAGGGCACAAACCTCTTGCTCCTCAGGGAGCTCTAGGCCATGGGATCCTTCCCTATTGTGTGTTATTATGCCAGGGGTGGGGTTTTTCATGAGACTGCATTTCTGCCTCTCCTACCCATCTTGATGTGGCCCTTTCATCCCTTGTTTTGGAAGAATCTGTTCAACTAGTTTTCAGGTTTTTTTCCAGAAGGAATTGTTCAATATGTAGTTGTAGATTTGGTATGTCCATGGGAGTAGATAAATTCAGGTCATTTTGCACTATCCAAAGGGACCTCTTTTAAATAACCTAAGAACTTATACAAGCTAATGTATGTTAATGCTGATAAGGAGTTATTATAGTTTGCCTTCTATGGATATTTGTATTTTAGTGCATGTGACCCACAGTGTCTTATCCCAAAAGAGTAACTCTAAGGGTGGAATTTCAGGAGTTCTGTTAGGTTAGAGATGGAGACACCTTTAGTTTGAGGAGAATCCTAATATTCCACATACCATAGCATTTAGGCTGTCACAGACTTCAGCTATAAATGAAGTCTGTTCATACCATGTAAACAAAACTTTTAAGGAGACAGTGTCATGGGACTACCTTAAAAGTCAGCAGAAAACAATCAGAGGGAGTGATGATTAATTTTATATGTCATCTTGACTGGACCATGGGGTGCCCAGATATTTGGACAAACATTATTCTGGGTGTGTCTGTGAGGATGTCTCTGGACGTAACTAAAATTTCAGTGGGTAGACTGAGTAAAGCAAATTGCCCTCCCATATGTGGCTAAGTCTTACCTAATCAGTTGAAGATATGAATACAGCAAAAGGCTGAGTAAGAGAGAACTACTCCAGGCTGACAGTTGAACTGGGACATTGTTCTTTTCCAGCCATCAGATTCAGACTGAAACATTGGCCCTTCTTGGGTCTTGAGCCCATCAGCTTTCAAACTGGAACTTACACCATTGTCTACCTTGGTTCTTAGGCTTTTGGACTCAGACTGGACATTGGCTTTCTCGGATCTCCAGCTTACTGGCTATAGGTCTTGGGGCTTCTCAGCCTCCAAAAATGCATGAGCCAATTCCTTTATAAAAATGGGTTTTGTTTCACTTGAGAGCCCTGTTGAATACAGAGAATTTACTCTTTTCTCAAAAAAATGGTAGGACTATGTGTAATTAGAAGAAGAATTCAGTAAAAATATTTTTTCAGGTTTTCCTACTTGCCATAGTTATTTCAACTTCAGATTGAATTGACTAATCAATTTAGGGAAATACTAATTTGTTCAAATAGCTGATATGTTATACTGCAACAATCAACAAATTCAGGCAAGCTAGTAATTTTAATCAAACCACTATTCATCTTAGTTCTTATTAACTAACTCAAACCTTTCTCAGCTGGTCAAGATAATAAAAACCAGCCAAGGAAGATGTTTAAATTACTCTATCCTATGTATGAACTCTATAAGCTACTTAAGAGATATAATAAAACATCATCAGGGAGGTACAAAGGGCAAGCTTTGGCTGATATGACTGAATCAAGCAAAGCAGTCACAGTGATTTGTCAATCTATGACTATGTTTAATCCAACAATGGGTAACTTTAGTTCATCTTTCATTTTGATTCATTTTGAATTATTTGACTGATCACTTTGGCTGAATGAAACATCCAATCCCATAACTTCCTAAAGATACATACCTAGAATGGGCTGCATGTTTCAAATCTAATTAACACAAAACCATAGACATAGATAGCACATATATAAAGGGTATGAACCCCAAAGATAGTTCAGGGAAACTATTACCTGATTGAGCCAAATGCTGTAATAAGTGTAATCTGGTTCCTTCAGTTCTCCAAAATGGAAAAGACCCCACTGAATAGAATCTATACAGGAAAATAGTATTACACAGTCACGCTGGTTTGTTGGTCATCTCTCACTGCCAGTATAAAACCAAATATTTAAAGCAATGTATCAGAAAAAGTAATAAAAGAGAAAAATGGTTACAACTTCCTACCTGATCTCAAAAGATTTTATTCATAAGAAGAGAATCCCATATCCTGAAGAAACATTAATTCGATTCATGTTCTATTCCTTTGAGGATTACAGTATAAATTATTTCCCCATTGCCTGGCTCCTGCCCTGAATAAATTTCAAAGACTTTTTTTTTCCTCAAAGAAAAGCAAATTAAGATTGTTGCTTCTCTCTCAAAAGCTAACCATGTCACTGCTGTCCACAATGGTGTCAGAATAGAAGTTGAATACCATACATAGGCTGTAAAAGACCAAAACAAAGCAAAACAAAACTACCACATTTTTTCAGGGTTTTGGGTTATGTGAATAAAAGCTACTTGGAGTATAACATAGACAAAAATTCAAAGACAGAGTGTGCAGATGCAGTCTTGTAATTTTCTGCTTTGAGGATTCATGTGGTTAATGCTTAAATCCAGGCTGATGTCTCCCTGCCATTTTGCATTCTACCCAGCTGCATCCTGAAGGGAGAATGGTATACTACACTATAGTGCACTATTTTTCAAACTGGGTTACAGCCCATTAGTGAATTGTGAAATAAATGTAGTAGGATAAGACTCACTTATTTTTCCTTTTCTTTCTTTTTTTTTTATTGAAACATAATATGGTAGAAAATATTAGAGTGCATTGCCCATAATACCGTTAGTATTATTTTATGACTTTTTTGTGTATGAGTTTTGTGATCATAACCTGGGTGTGTGTGTGTGTGTGTGTGTGTGTGTGTATGTATCTCTTGTGTATGTGTCATCTATGTGTGTTTTTACTGGGTCATATGTAAAATGTATTTTTTACTAAAGCCTATGGTCAAAAAAGTTTGAAAGATACCATGTTAATGAGAAAAGTATTCATTTTTTACAGTTACACAAATCTGGTTTCCAGAAGTGTACCCCAGCATTGGAGGTGGGAGGAAGATTGGTAGGAGTGATCCTCCCAGGCAGGGAGAGAAATTATTTCTTTGATGTGTTTAGAAGTGCCAGTTTAATAGGTAATTTTTTAAACTTATTTACCATCACAGCGAGTTGTACAGTACATCAAATTCCATAATACCTTTCTAACCTGAACTTTTTGATACATACACCTATGTTTTTCTTTTGCATTTTTATTTTTTGAATTCCTTTTTTAAAATTTTAGTTTAGTTTAGTCTAGTTTATTCCTTTTTATTTTTATCCTCTAATATTCATATAGAGTTAAACTTCAAAGTAATCCCCTTTCCCCAATCAATACTACCCCTATAGGTAAACAAATTTTTAATCCCTTTTATCTTAGGAAAGTTGTGTCCTTTAACAAAGATATCAAGATACATCCAGGAAGAATCAAAACAACCTTCCTCGCACACACTGAGAATTTATAAGAACTCTCCCATCTTCTTCCACCAGTGTTTCTGTGTTTTTTGTGTTTGTCCTGATAGCATTTAAATTTTACACTTGCGGTTCTTTTTGACGAGGTTCTTTCTTTATTTGCATATATATATTTTTTTTCTCTTGTCATATACTTGTATCAGTCTTTTTATCTCTTTTTGTTTGTCTACTTCATAAATCTTACCTTGGGGCCCATCTGGGCTGAACCTTCTTTTTCATCTTCCCTTTCTTTCCTGTATCTCTCTCTCTCTCTTCTTTTCCTTTTTCTTTTTCTTCTTTTCTTTTGTCTCTCGTTTGTGTGGGGATTCCTGATTGCTCAGAAGTGTTCCAGGGTGCACCTTGACTGCACCAGAGTTGATACATCCAGCTACATCTGTTCAGTCATCTCCCACCAAAATGACTAGGAGGAGGAATGCCCAACAGAAGAAAAATACAGAGGATGGACCTTCTGCAATAGAGCTAATGGCTATCAACATAGACAATATGTCGGAAAGAGAATTCAGGCTAACAATTATCCAGGCAATAGCTAGGTTGGAGAAAGCCACGGATGACCAAACAGAATTGATTAGGGCCGAACTGAAAGCGACCAGACAGGATGTTCACAATGTTAGGGCGGAGCTTAAAGCTACCAGGGAGGAGGTTCACAATGCTCTCAATGAGTTCCAATCTAATCTAAACTCTCTCAAAGCTAGGGTAACTGAGACAGAAGATAGAATTAGTGATCTGGAAGACAAACAGATAGAGAGAAAGGATCAGGAGGAAGCCTGGAACAAACAGCTTAGAAACCATGAAAACAGAATCAGAGAAATAAATGATGCCATGAAGCATTCCAACGTCAGAATTATTGGAATCCCTGAAGGGGAGGAGAAAGAAAGAAGTCTAGAAGATATAGTGGAACAAGTCCTTCATGAAAATTTTCCCAATCTCGCGAATGGAACCAGCATTCATGTACTAGAGGCTGAACGGTCTCCACCCAAGATTATACATTCCAAAAAAAATCACGACACCTGATAGTCAAATTGAGGAATTATAATTGTGGGTATAATCTCTTGAAAGCTGCCAGGGCAAAGAGGCTCCTTACTTACAGAGGGAAGCCCATCAGAATAACGTCAGACCTGTCCACAGAGACCTGGCAAGCCAGAAGAGGCTGGCAAGATATATTCAGGGCACTAAATGAGAAGAACATGCATCCAAGAATACTTTATCCAGCAAGACTGACATTCAAAATGGATGGGGAGATAAAGAGTTTTCAAGACCGGCAAAGCTTAAAAGACTATGCAACCACCAAGCCGACACTGCAGGAAATATTAAGGGGGGTTCTATAAAAGAGGAAAAATCCCAAGAATAGCATGAACAGAAATATAGAGACAGTCTACAGAAAGAAAGACTTCAAAGGTAACTCGATGTCAATAAAAACGTATCTATCAATAATCACTCTCAATGTGAATGGCCTAAATGCACCCATAAAATGGCACAGGGTTGCAGATTGGATAAAATGACAGGACCCATCCATATGTTGTCTACAAGAGACCCATTTTGAACCTAAAGATACACGCAGACTGAAAGTGAAGGGATGGAGAAGCATCTTTCATGCCAATGGGCCTCAAAAGAAGGCTGGGGTAGTGATTCTCATATCAGATAAATTAGACTTCAACTAAAGACTGTAGTCAGAGATACAGAAGGACACTACATAATCCTTAAAGGGACTATCCACCAAGATGATCTAACAATTGTAAATATCTATGCTTCCAATATGGGAGCAGACAATTACTTAAGAAAACTGTTAATCAAGATAAAGAGTCATATTGATATGAATACACTAATCATAGGCGATCTTAACACACCTCTTTCAGAATTAGACAGATCATCGAAGCAGAAAATCAATAAAGAAACAAGAGCATTGAATGACACATTGGACCAGATGGACCTCATAGATATATACAGAACATTCCACCCTAAAACAACAGAATACTCATTCTTCTCAAGTGCACACAGAACCTTCTCCAGAATAGACCACATACTGGGTCACAAATCAGGACTCAACCGATACCAAAAGACTGAGATGATTCCCTGCATATTCTCAGATCACAATGCTTTGAAACTGGAGCTCAATCACAAGGAAAAGTACAGAAGGAACTCAAACACCTGGAAGCCAAAGACCACCTTGCTTAAGAATGCTTGGATCAACCAGGAGATCAAAGAAGAACTGAAACAATTCATGGAAACCAATGAGAATGAAGACACTTCGGTCCAAAACCTATGGGATACAGCAAAGGCGGTCCTAAGGGGAAAATACATAGCCCTCCAAGCCTCCCTCAAAAAAATTGAAAAATCTAGAACACACCAGCTGTCTCTACACCTTAAAGAACTGGAGAATCAACAACAAATCAAACCAACTCCACACATAAGAAGGGAAATCATCAAGATTAGAGCTGAGATCAATGAGGTAGAAACCAGAGATACAGTAGAACATATCAATGAAACTAGAAGCTGGTTTTTTGAAAGAATCAATAAGATCGATAAACCATTGGCCACACTAATCCAAAAGAAAAGAGAGAAAGCCCAAATTCATAAAATTATGAATGAAAATGGAGAGATCACAACTAACACCAAGGAAGTAGAAACAATCATCAGAAGTTATTATCAACAGTTAAATGCCAATAAACTTAGCAACCTAGATGAAATGGATGCATTCCTGGAAAAATATAAACTACCAAAATTGAACCAGGAAGAAATTGACAACCTGAATAGACTGATATCTAATAACGAGATTGAAGCAGTGATCAAAAACCTCCCAAAAAACAAGAGCCCAGGACCTGACGAATTTTCTGGGGAATTCTACCAAACCTTCAAAGAAGAAATAACACCCATTCTCCTGAAGCCGTTTCAAAAAATTGAAGCAGAAGGAAAACTTCCAGACTCTTTCTATGAAGCCAGCATTACCCTGATTCCCAAACCAGGCAAAGACCCTACCAAAAAGGAGAATTTTAGACCAATATCACTGATGAATATGGATGCTAAGATTCTCAACAAGATCCTAGCCAACAGGATCCAACAGCACATTAAAAAGATTATCCACCATGATCAGGTGGGATTCATCCCTGGGCTACAAGGATGGTTCAACATTTGCAAATCAATCAATGTGATACAACAAATTAATATGAGAAGAGAGAAGAACCACATGGTCCTCTCAATTGATGCAGAAAAAGCATTTGACAATATCCAGCATCCATTCCGGATTAAAACGCTTCAAAGTATAGGAATAGAGGGAACATTCCTGAACCTCATCAAATCTATCTATGAAAGACCCACAGCAAATATCATCCTCAATGGGAAAAAGCTAGCAGCCTTCCCATTGAGATCAGGAACAAGACAAGGATGCCCACTTTCACCACTCTTGTTCAACATAGTATTAGAAGTCCTAGCAACAGCAATCAGACAACAAAGAGAAATAAAAGGTATCCAAATTGGTAATGAAGAAGTCAAACTCTCTCTCTTCGCAGATGACATGATTCTTTATATGGAAAAACCAAAAGACTCCACTCCCAAACTACTAGAACTCATACAGCAATTCAGCAATGTGGCAGGATACAAAGTCAATGTGCAGAAATCAGTGGCTTTCTTATACACTAACAATGAAAATACAGAAAGGGAAATTAGAGAATCGATTCCATTTACTATAGCACCAAGAACCATAAGATACCTGGGAATAAACCTAACCAAAGAGGTAAAGGATCTGTACTTGAGGAACTACAGAACACTCATGAAAGAAATTGAAGAAGACACAAATAAATAGAAGATCATTCCATGCTCTTGGATCGGAAGAATAAACATTGTTAAAATGTCTATACTGCCTAGAGCAATCTATACTTTTAATGCCATTCTGATCAAAATTCCACCGGCATTCTTCAAAGAGCTGGAGCAAATAATCCTAAAATTTGTATGGAATCAGAAGAGACCCCGAATCGCTAAGGAAATGTTGAAAAACAAAAATAAAGCTGGTGGCATCACGTTACCTGATTTCAAGCTTTACTACAAAGCTGTGATCACCAAGACAGCATGGTACTGGCATAAAACCAGACACATAGACCAGTGGAACAGAGTAGAGAGCCCTGATATGGACCCTCAACTCTATGGTCAATTAATCTTTGACAAAACAGGAAAAAATATACAGTGGAAAAAAGACAGTCTCTTCAATAAATGGTGCTGGGAAAACTGGACAGCTATATGTAGAAGAATGAAACTCAACCATTCTCTTACACCGTACACAAAGATAAACTCAAAATGGATAAAAGACCTCAACGTGAGACAGGAATCCATCAGAATCCTAGAGGAGAACATAGGCAGTAATCTCTTCAATATCAGCCACAGCAACTTCTTTCAAGATATGTCTCCAAAGGCAACGGAAACAAAAGCAAAAATAAACTTTTGGGACTTCATCAAAATCAAAACCTTCTGCACAGCAAAGGAAACAGTCAAAAAAACAAAGAGGCAACCCACGGAATGGGAGAAGATATTTGCAAATGACAGTACAGACAAAAGGTTGATATCCAGGATCTATAATGAACTCCTCAAACTCAACACACATGAAACAGGCAAACATATCAAAAAATGGGCAGAAGATATGAACAGACACTTTTCCAATCAAGACATACAAATGGCTATCAGACACATGAAAAAATGTTCATCATCATTAGCCCTCAGGGAGATTCAAATTAAAACCACATTGAGATATCACCTTACACCAGTTAGAATGGCCAAAATTAACAGAACAGGAAACAACATGTGTTGGAGAGGATGTGGAGAAAGGGGAACTCTCTTCCACTGTTGGTGGGAATGCAAGTTGGTGCAGCCTCTTTGGAGAACAGTGTGGAGATTCCTCAAGAAATTAAAAATAGAGCTTCCCTATGACCCTGCCATTGCACTCCTGGGTATTTACCCCAAAGATACAGATGTAGTGAAAAGAAGGGCTATCTGTACCCCAATGTTTATAGCAGCAATGGCCACGGTCGCCAAACTATGGAAAGAACCAAGATGCCCTTCAATGGATGAATGGATAAGGAAGATGTGGTCCATATACACTATGGAGTATTATGCCTCCATCAGAAAGGATGAATACCCAACTTTTGTAGCAACATGGACGGGACTGGAAGAGATTATGCTGAGTGAAATAAGTCAAGCAGAGAGAGTCAATTATCATATGGTTTCACTTATTTGTGGAGCATAACAAATAGCATGGAGGACAAGGGGTGTTAGAGAGGAGAAGGGAGTTGGGGTAAATTGGAAGGGGAGGTGAACCACGAGAGACTATGGACTCTGAAAAACAATCTGAGGGGTTGGAAGTGGCGGGGGGGTGGGAGGTTGGGGTACCAGGTGGTGGGTATTATAGAGGGCACGGCTTGCATGGAGCACTGGGTGTGGTGAAAAAATAATGAATACTGTTTTTCTGAAAATAAATAAATTGGAAAAAAAGAAGTGCCAGTTTATGTTAATCATGAAAAAGAACAATCAAAGTCAGTGTTATTATTCTAAAGTTCTTTACTAAAGATGTACTTCCTTTTTTCCTGCACCCATGATCTATTGTGCCTGATACATAGTAGGTACACAAATATTTTTGAGTAAATAAAGCTAAGATTTCTTTCTTTAGGCTTTTTACCTATCCTATCATAATTTGGGGTTACATTGGCATGGTGGTCAACACAGACTTCAGTCTTTTTGTTTGTGAATCTCTAGAAAGTCTTCCCTTAGTTCGCCTTTGTTGACTCAATTTTTTTTCCAATTTATTTATTTTCAGAAAAACAGTATTCATTATTTTTTCACCACACCCAGTGCTCCATGCAAGCCGTGCCCTCTATAATACCCACCACCTGGTACCCCAACCTCCCACCCCCCCCCCGCCACTTCAAACCCCTCAGACTGTTTTTCAGAGTCCATAGTCTCTCATGGTTCACCTCCCCTTCCAATTTACCCAAATTCCCTACTCCTCTCAATTTTTGAATATATACAAGAATTTTCTTTAATCTGGCTCGTTGATTTGGGATAATTGTGATCCCAATTCTGTCTTAGCTTACTTTCCCAGTTTTCTGAACTCTGGAACAAAAAATAAACCACCACCAATAACACAAATAAGTAAAATAAAATAAAAGCTAACAGTCAATTAAAAAAAAAAAACTACAATGACAACAACAGAATGCCCTTTATTTATCTTTACCCAAACTTGACTCAGACTACTTTAAGACAAGTAATATCGAATGATGTGCTGCAAAAATCATATGCATTATAAGCCTAGTATTCAGATATTTTCCATTTAGTTCACTAATTTCAGATTAATAATTCTGTTGGCTGACTACAAGGTGGATTCTCAAGGATTCCAAATGGTACCTTTTGCCCTATCTGGTTGGTCCCAAATGTGCACCTTTAGTTAAAAAGCGCATGCCTGGTTAACACAATTAACTTCCCCACCAAGCAATCAACCCTAAGCTCTACCTGTGGGAATCAAAAGGGCAAAAACATGGCTGACGAATGACTAAATGAGTCTGGAGGTGGCTAACTTAGGGAAAAATTGCTGAGAATATTGCTGGAGGTATAAGAGTAAACTGATTTTTAAATATGAAGTTTCCCATGTTGTATAATTCAGAACTCACACAGAGTTCTTTTCTAGATTAAGTATATCTTCTCAGCTTGCTGATTTCTGTTCTGTACAATCTTTCAATTTAAGGAACTTTATAGCCATTGTTCCGTCTCATCCTTTCTTCCCTCACATCTGATCCAAGGAAAAGCTCTTTCTTTTAAGTCAATCATAACTAGGTTCAAATTCTGCCTCTGCCTCTTAGCACATTTTTCTCAACAGTAAAACATCTTGTAGTAAGTACTCAAAAAATGTTTATCTCTTTTTTCATCTTCCTTCACAATATCTTTCTAATTTGTTTCATTGCTACCATTATCATTAATCACTTCATACTCAAAATACTGAAATAAATTACTAGATCAATGCGATGTTAACCTTTTTATTGTCCCAACATAATGGAGATATGACAGGTTCTTATCAACTTACCAGTAAAGTGGTTCCCCATTCTAGTGATTATCATCTGGACATGTATGTGGGAAAGGAATTTATCATAATCTAAAGGAGCTGTATTTTGAAACAAACAAAAGAAGAAGTGTATGAACAAAGAAACACACAAGCCCCCAGAGATTCTGATTTACTTCTGTGGGCAGCTGCCCATATGTCACATAGAATCACTGTCAACTTTCTTGACTTCAAGATCCTCCAAGATTTGGTTCTGTCTACCATAAAACAACAGGTGATAATAACTGACATTCACACAGAACTTTACAGTATTAAAACTCTCTCATATATATTTTTAATTCCCCTCTAACATACCATACGGTAGGGATTGATATTCCTATTACACTGATGAGGAAATGGGCTTAGAAGAGTTAGATAATCTGATAGAGCTGACATAGAGAGTATGGGGCAAAATAGAATTTAAAACCTAGGTCAGTCTGGTCACAAAATAAATAGTCTGGGTACTGGTTGCTGTTTGTCCTCTCTGGTTCCCAGTACTTATCTGGTCTTTAGCTTCTGGGCTCTTGAGCTTGATTTATGCCTTTAATTAGCACATTTATTTCTCAGATTTGGGGCCCTGATCTGACATGGCTCTGGTTTCTCTGCAGGTCCCTGTATTATACCACTGCCCTTAAGACTCAGGTCAGACTGTTTCTTTAGACTTGGGAGTGCTCTTAATCCTCTCTTCTGTCACTTCAAATCCTCCATCCTTTAAGGCCTCACTGGATTCCTAGTCACCACAAGGCCGTCTCTGAACAATTCAACTCAGTTTTTCTCCCTTGTCTGCCTACCTTAAGCATTTCTTTGTACTGCATAAGTGAGCATTTTTTTCATAAATTTATTTTTCTAATAATTGTCCCATGGGAATTCTTTGTCTTTTCTCTAGGTTGTAGATTCTTGGCAAGAACTATATCTCATACATTATTGTACCCCTCATAAGGTCTGATATCATGCTGGATGTTCATGTACTTATGAATTGAATGGTTTCAAGTGAGACAACTTTGATGAAAATAAAATGTAAATGACCCTGTATTCTGAAATGTTCCTCAAACATGAGAACCTCCATGGGAATCTTAAGGATTTTAGAACCTGTCTAGAGGTTCTTTTCATTTGTTTGGTTTTGGTTTGGTTTGGCTGCATTCATTGCATGTCATCTTGACAGACTTTGAGATGATGTCTTGCTGCTGAAGCAGAGCCCATGGAGGGCTAACTTTATGATACAATGAATGTAATTTTCTAATTTTTCTGTGACCTTTTTAAAAGGTTGTACTGAGATCATCTTAAAGGCCTTCCAATCTCTAACATATTTAAAAACCATTAGTACCTATTTTCTTCAATTCTATGCTTCTTATACTCTCAGGGCTTATCACAGTGGTAGATACATAGCAGGAACTCAATGAAGTGTGTGGAATGATGTTGTGATATTTATATCTTTTGCTATGAAAGCTTGTAGTGGTGAGTGACTAAGAACATACTTCTGGGGGTGCCTGGGTGGCTCAGTAGGTTAAAGCCTCTGCCTTTGGCTCAGGTCATGATCTCAGGGTGCTGAGATCGAGCCCTGCATTGGGCTCTCTGCTCGGCAGGGAACCTGCTTCCTCCTCTCTCTCTGCCTGCCTCTCTGCCTACTTGTGATCTCTGTCTGTCAAATAAATAAATAAATAAATAAATCTTAAAAAAAGAGCATACTTCTGGAGCTAGACTGCATGGGCTTAAATACCAGCTCTGGCGCTTATTAATGACCTTAGGAAAGTCACTTTAATTTTTCTCAGTTTCTTTACCTATAAAATGGGAATAGTAATAGTAACCACATCCTGAGGTTTTTGTATATATTAGCCACAATAAATCTATCTAATAAAATTCACATAATAAATCTAACACCTGGAACTCTGCAAGTATTTGTTGCCATAGCATCCTCATTTTTCTCTGCAGTCAGTATCTCTGTTTTATTTCACTGCTTGTCCATTTCTTCTGTATCACATATAACTTATAGAAAATGTGGCCAGTATTTATATATAGTATTTTCCAATTGTTTCCCTTGTCTTTCTTGCTGTGATTTTCCTCAGTGTGCTGAATCCTTAATATCTGTAATTACTATAGAATCAGCTGCTGAAATGGACCCTCATATGTGTGAGCAGTGTGAATGTGCAGCTATTAGGAAAACGGTACGGAAAAAGTAATAAAGTTGAATCAATTTGCATTATTCATACATCATCCTTAATGTCTTTAAACAGTTCCATTTATTGGGTTTAGTAAACTCAGAGCAAGGTTGGTATGTTGCCTGGATATTTTAGTGATTTTTCAACTTTGGACTAACTGTTCTCTAAATCTTCTCTGCAGCTTCTAGTTGAAGCCAGTCTAATATGTTCTTTAATGGGTTTCAGACTAAATCATTTTCTTGACTGAAGAACCAAAGAGTCCTATATTTAAAAGCAGATTTTCTTTTTTTTTTTTTTGAGTGAGGCATTTGAGTGGTAGATACCATATACGTATTCACAGTGCATCATCCCTCCCAGTTTTAAAGAGTTAATATGATACTTTTTCTGTTGCCTTTCCTTGTGATGTCCTTAATAGAAATCTGAATGATCCTATGTGCTAGGAGGCAAAAATGAGGGCTTTAACCACTGTTCATACCCCTTTACTTACTCTGACAAGCCCTATTGTGGCAATGGTGATGGCAGATGATGTTATAGAATGCAACTTCTGGCTTTCTGAAGAATAAAGGGATTTGATCTTATAATTATATTTTAGTACTTGAGCATTAAAATTCCTTTTAGAATGGGATTGGGAATGAGACTAGATAATTTAAGTAAATATGGGAAAGCATAGTATAATTGTTAAGCTTACGTGCTTTGGAGACAGTCTGCCTGGAGAAACACTGGCTCTGTTAATCCGTGTGGCCTTTGGCAAATTACTTAACCTCCTTGTGCTTCAGTTTGTACATCTGTAAATAAGTTAATAAATGTAAAGCATACTATATGCCAGGAGTACCTGGCATATAGTAAGTGTGCAATAAATGGTTCTATTATTACTCATGGGTAATCTATAGAGCTTTGTTGATGACAGAGAGTAATTTATTTTTTTAAAGATTTTACTTATTTATTTGGCAGACAAAGATCACAAGTAGGAAGAGAGGTAGGCAGGGCGGGGGGTGATGGAGGGGGGAAGCAGGCTCCCTGCTGAGCAGAGAGCCGGATGCGGGGCTCAATCCCAGGACCCTGAGATCATGACCTGAGCTGAAGACAGAGGTTTTAACTCACTGAGTCACCCAGGTGCCTCCGAGAGAGAGTTATATCTAGAGAACTTTCTAAGGAAGATTCTAGCAAACTTTTAGTTCTCATCTGGTGCTGGATTAGAATTTACCTATAGGCATAATCTGGTAGCACTATCCCTATGCAATTAGAGAATCAATTTCTTAATAGAATGTGATGGATAAGATAAGCCTGCAGAGTACAATTTCTCTCTGGATATCTTTTTTCTTGTCCACCCTCACAAGGCTATATAGTTGGCATAGGCTGACCTTGAAAACATGCTCTGAAAATCTCACTATAACTGTAAGCATGAATGATAAGATAGTATAGTGAAAACAGCATGGATTTGACTACCATTTCTTTTTTTTTTAAGATTTTTATTTATTTATTTATTTGACAGACAGATCACAAGTAGGCAGAGAGGCAGGCAGAAACAGAGAGGAGGAAGCAGGCTCCCCGCTGAGCAGAGAGCCTGATGCGGGACTCGATCCCAGGACCCCGAGATCATGACCTGAGCCGAATGCAGAGGCTTCAACCCAGTGAGCCACCCAGGCACCCTTGACTACCATTTCTAACAGTATCATATACTACATAGTCTGGGAACTCTAACCCCACTCCCAGCTACAAAACATAAGAGATACTGGATAAAATTAACTTATTCACCAAGTATTTTTTTTAAAGAAGAGATTTACTGACATGTAGTTTATGTACTATATAATTCACTCATTTAAATTGTGCCAGTAAACATTTTTTAATATACTCCAAGATGTATGCAGTCTTTACCACAGTCAATTTTAGAATATTTTCATGACCTCAAAAAGAAATCCGATACCCTTTAGCTATTAAACACCTTTCCTGTTGCCAGGAAGTGTTCTAGGCACTGGAAAAAGAAGTAAGCCAAATAGGCACAAATTCCTGGTCTCATAAGACTCCATAGAGTTTACATTCTGGTGAATAGAATAAACAGTTTTCAATGCATGGTTGAGTTTTCAAGACAGAAAGATATTTCCAGGGGCCAAGCATAAAAAGGAAACTGAAAACTAGAGTGGTACCCATGAGTTAACACTGTGGTTCCCTTGAGTATATTGGAAGTTTGGATATTAGTGACGAAGATTGGTGTTCTAACCCCACACACTGTATGAGATTTGAGACCAAGACCTCCATGTAAAACTGGGTATCTCAAAGTGCTTTATGTGCAGTGAAAGAGTGTACTAGGAAACCTCTTCTTTTTCACAAGGGAAGATGGCAAGGGAGTTTGTCTGTCTCAGGCTGCATTCCTGGCAAAGAAAAATGTCTTTCCTGATGATGTATAATCTTGGGCCTGCCCTAATGTGGCTTTGGAATTTGAATTTAAACCCCTTTCATAGTCTAGAAATATACAAACAAAAAACAGTAGCATAAAAGTGCTGGCATTTGATGCCAATTGTTCCATGTGAAAAATTCTGCCATCATCCAAATTCCAGCTGACAGAAATAAGACAGGGAGAGAAGAGACCTGCAGTAGATATCTTGAAACATGAGATAAAAGCCTAACATTGAGAATTATGGGAAAATGAGACAGATCTGAGACCTGGGTTCTTGATGATAATGGAGCCACCATCATTATCTTGATGATAAAAAGAGCCATCATACTGGCCCTTGATTTTCTACATTAACATAAGAGAGAAATACACTTCTACTTTGTTTACATTAATTTTTGCTATTTACAGCTGAATCTAATACCAATTAATACATATCGTGTGAATAAAACAAAGGCATAACAAATAGCATGGAGGACAAGGGGCGTTAGAGAGGAGTAGGGAATTTGGGTAAATTGGAAGGGGAGGTGAACCATGAGAGACTATGGACTCTGAAAAACAGTCTGAGGGGTTTGAAGTGGCGGGGGGGTGGGAGGTTGGGGTACCAGGTGGTGGGTATTATAGAGGGCACAGCTTGCATGGAGCACTGGGTGTGGTGAAAAAATAATGAATACTGTTTTTCTGAAAATAAATAAATTGGGAAAAAAAAAAAAAAGGCAACCCACAAAATGGGGGAAAATTTGCAAATCATATATCTAAGGGACTAATATCCAGAATAAATAGGAACTTTTACAATTCAACAACAAAGAAACAAAAAACCCAATTCAAAAATGCATAAAGGACTTGAGTAGACATTTCTCCAAAGATGATATAAAGTCAAAAGTAGCATTGATGACACAAAACAATTAGAATAGTTTTGATGGAGTATAGATTTTTAAGTTAGAAAATAGGGATCAAATCCAACCTTGGCCAAAGACAAATTACTTAATTTCAAATAACATACTTGATTTCCATTTTCTATAGTTATCTTCAAACTTTCTATAGTTATTATCACAGTAAAGATGGAGGATCTTGCTAATGGTATCAGAATGCAAAATTTTTTGGCTAAGATATTTTTTCCCTGGACAGTACTTGGCTGGGCACTGTTAAAGGTCAATATTTGTCCACTGACTATATTTTTCCTATGTCTGTTTGTTCAATTCCCCCTTCTCATAGCACACATTCTTCCTTTAGCTGTATTAATTAAGTTAATCAGGTTACAGTCTAATTCTGCTAGCTTACAAAAATTGTGTGTTGAAAATTATTTTGCCTATTATTCTTCTAATTTATTATGTATTTTTTAAAATTAATCCTGAAGGCAATCTTATTGCGCTCATTTTGAAGTACTTGTGTATATATGTGGGGGCTGGGATGGTTTATTGTAGGCTCCTATATGAAGTCAGTATTAGTGATCCACCACTGATTATTCGATTAAGATGCATTTTGGGGGTGCCTGGGTGGCTCAGTGGGTTAAAGCCTCTGCCTTAGCTCAGGTCATGACCCCAGGGTCCTGGGATCTAGCCCCTCATTGGGATTTCTGCTCAGCAGGGAGCCCGCTTCCCTCCCTCTCTCTCTCTGCATGCCTCTCTGCCTACTTGTGATCTCTGTCAAATAAATAAATAAAATAGTTTTTTAAAAAGATGCATTTTGGCTTAGCCTCATCACTGTGGAAAATAAAAATGGTATACATGTTGTTCTTCCAATAGTGGGAATGAATTTGCACCGAGTCATCCACACATTTGTTTACAAATTTCTAGTGGCTGAATTACAGGGTGTGCATGATATTTCAGCAGCCCAGACCCGTGGGAAAAGAGAAGTTTGGGATGTGGCAGTGTCAAGGCCTAAGGTGAATGATGCACCTGTAGTACTGCATTTTGGGAGGGGAACCAAAGTCCAAAGTGAACTGGTTTGGTGGAATTTAGCTCCCCATTGGTGGTCTGGGTTTACATCCAAGGATGATCTCATTGGTGGAATTTGGCATTGATGTAGGAGCACTAGAGGCATTCAGGAGATAGTGTTGTTTGAAAAATCCTTCAGGTTTGAAATGGGTCTCCAGGCTGTATCTGAAAGTGCAAAGAAAAAATTCAGCTCCTAAGTATGAGTGTTGGCAATTGCTAAATAGGGAATTGGGATTCCAGCCACATGGGGCTGAGGTTAACACAGTATCTACAAGGTATTATTTAACACCCATGCCAGAAGCAGAAAGACTAGATGACTTAAAGATAACACTTAAAACTTATATGCCACGATCTTCTAAGAACTTAGAGCATAGAGTGAGGGATGGGGGTCTGAGATGTCTAAATTTATTCAGTACTTATGATAAGATGAACTCCCTAACATAAATGGAGTTATAGAGAGAAAATTATTACTTTTTGAGAGTACTTTTAAGAAGTTTTTTGGATCCAAGTAATCTACAACTGAATTCGAAAAGTATGGATGAGCTTCAGGTGACAATGATGAAAGTTAAGAATTGTGTATATAATCTTATATATAGCATATATATAAGATATAACTTATATAAAGATATATAAATATAATATATAACTTCTCTCATTATAGATGTTTGGCTTCTGTTATGAGAGGAAATACAGGTTTTGAGTGCCTAAAAAAAGGTTGCATATGTCTGGAATTGGTTTGGAGAGCTGGTATCTCCATGGCTACAAGAGAATCCAGCAGCAGAAGGCTAATAGTAAAAGGACAGGCTGAGACATTTATCTCCAAATATATTTCTTGAATTAAATCTAAATTGATCAAAAATACTTTTGAACAAAATCCACTCCCAGATTCTGACCTTGGTTATTGTTTCTTTTTATTTAAAAATCATGAGTTCAACTATCAGATCTTTGTTTAGTGACTACTAAGCTAATATTTCTTCTCTCCTAAGCTAATATTTCTTCTCTCCTTCTACTTCTTTTAAATCCCCCAAATATTTCTAGTGATCTATGGATATATTCAATTGGATGTCATATGGGGGCCTCAAATTTGGCAGATATGAAAATGAACTCACCACCTTCCCTCTTTCCCTTTTTGTATTTCTCATTTTTGCATATTGTATTGATTCACAGGCTCAGACCATGAGAGTTTAATGCTTACCTTCAATTTCATAGCTGGTAAATGGCAGAGCTAGGTCTAGAATCCAGATCTTCTGATATCAATCTTGATTGTGGTGGATTGGGCCAGGTGTCAAATGACCAAACCCTTGAGTCTGATAATCAAGGACATTTACACTTCAGCTCTGAATCTACCTTTCTAACCTCACTGCCCAACACTTCTCACATTCTCTTTGCCTAATAATGCCATGCTTATTTTAGTTTGACAAGCATGCCTGGATTTTTGGTTCCCATGAGTTTGTTCACACAGTTCACCTGGCATGTCTTCCCTAATGCCCACATCCAGTCTTGTAAGATCTTTATAGACTAGCGCAAGAATAATCTTCTACCAATTCTTTTCTAATTCATCTTGATTAGAAGTACCCTCTCCCTCCAAAAAATGACTATAGCAACTTGTCTATATGTCATTCATCATGCTTATTACTATTTACCTGGTATTGTTTACCTTGTTTGGTTGGTTTATCATTTATTGAGTGTTCATCATTTGCCATTTCTAATTGAAATTTCTGTTGAAATGTTCACCACAGTGAACAAGTTGCTCAATGTCACTGGCCTCATAGTATTCTTTGTCTAATCACAGGAGAAAGGTAAGGTAAAAAGCAATGGCATTAGGGTCTACAGTCACAGTCATAGAGTGAAGAGCAGGTGCTATTGTATCCTAGAGAAGTGCACCTTACCCAAACTTTATCATTCCGATAGGGACAATCAGAAAAGGCTTCTTGGAGGACTTGATGCAGTAACTCCTTTAGGGCAAAGCCCTTGCTTGAACCCTCTAGCTCTGTGCTATGTACTGAGTAGGCCTCTCTGGCACTGTTGCATTTCCTTTCTGGGGCTACTCCTTTATTTAAATGTAGTCAGTTATTTTGTCAAATGCTTTTTCTGCATCAATTGAGAGGACCATGTGGTTCTTCTCTCTTCTCATATTAATTTGTTGTATCACATTGATTGATTTACGAATGTTGAACCATCTCAGAAGAGACCCCGAATCGCTAAGGAAATGTTGAAAAACAAAAATAAAGCTGGCGGCATCACCTTACCTGATTTCAAGCTTTATTACAAAGCTGTGATCACCAAGACAGCATGGTACTGGCATAAAAACAGACACATAGACCAGTGGAACAGAGTAGAGAGCCCTGATATGGACCCTCAACTCTATGGTCAATTAATCTTCGACAAAACAGGAAAAAATATACAGTGGAAAAAAGACAGTCTCTTCAATAAATGGTGCTGGGAAAACTGGACAGCTATATGTAGAAGAATGAAACTCGACCATTCTCTTACACCGTACACAAAGATCAACTCAAAATGGATAAAAGACCTCAACGTGAGACAGGAATCTATCAAAAACTTAGAGGAGAACATAGGCAGTAATCTCTTTGATATCAGCCTCAGCAACTTCTTTCAAGATACGTCTCCAAAGGCAAAGGAAACAAAAGCGAAAATAAACTTCTGGGACTTCATCAAAATCAAAACCTTCTGCACAGCAAAGGAAACAGTCAAAAAAACAAAGAGGCAACCCACGGAATGGGAGAAGATATTTGCAAATGACAGTACAGACAAAAGGTTGATATCCAGGATCTATAAAGAACTCCTCAAACTCAACACACACGAAAAAGACAAACACATCAAAAAATGAGCAGAAGATATGAACAGACACTTCTCCAATCAAGAAATACAAATGGCTATCAGACACATGAAAAAATGCTCATCATCATTAACCCTCAGGGAGATTCAAATTAAAACCACATTGAGATATCACCTTACACCAGTTAGAAAGGCCAAAATTAACAAAACAGGAAACAACATGTGTTGGAGAGGATGTGGAGAAAGGGGAACCCTCTTCCACTGTTGGTGGGAATGCAAGTTGGTGCAGCCTCTTTGGAGAACAGTGTGGAGATTCTTCAAGAAATTAAAAATAGAGCTTCCCTACGACCCTGCAATTGCACTCCTGGGTATTTACCCCAAAGATACACATGTCGTGAAAAGAAGGGCCATCTGTACCCCAATGTTTATAGCAGCAATGGCCACAGTCGCCAAACTATGGAAAGAACCAAGATGCCCTTCAACGGATGAATGGATAAGGAAGATGTGGTCCATATACACTATGGAGTATTATGCCTCCATCAGAAAGGACGGATATCCAACTTTTGTAGCAACATGGACGGGACTGGAAGAGATTATGCTGAGTGAAATCAGTCAAGCAGAAAGAGTCAATTATCATATGGTTTCACTCATTTGTGGAGCATAACCAATAGCATGGAGGACAAGGGGCGTTAGAGAGGAGTAGGGAATTTGGGTAAATTGGAAGGGGAGGTGAACCATGAGAGACTATGGACTCTGAAAAACAGTCTGAGGGGTTTGAAGTGGCGGGGGGGTGGGAGGTTGGGGTACCAGGTGGTGGGTATTATAGAGGGCACAGCTTGCATGGAGCACTGGGTGTGGTGAAAAAATAATGAATACTGTTTTTCTGAAAATAAATAAATTTATTTAAAATAAATGTAGTCAGTTATACTTCATTCTTTTCCTGATATTGGGAGTGCAGTTATAATTACTCCTCAACAGTGGGTATCTAATGTTACATTGAAAATACAAGTTACGGTCTTTCCTAAAGACCTCCTTTCATTTGTGTCACCTTTTACATGTGTCCTAGTATTAAATTGCAATGTGGATGACCACATGCTCACTGTAAAACAAATTCACATAACAGATAAGCCTTGAGGAGCAGCCTGTTTTCCCCTCATGGCAGTCATCATGGTTTGTCATTATGTATATATAATTATTTCATATATATCCATCTTCTATACAAGATCAAAAACTCCATGAGGGAAGGTATTACTTCTGTGTTGCTCAGATTTTTATCCCCAGGGTCTAGCACAGTTCACCGTACTTAGTTGCCATACAATAAATATTTATTGAATGACTGAATGAATTGCTTTAAAAATCAGCCAAAATTTGATATAATTTCTTACCACTTATTTTAAAAGATTGCTTTATTGATCGATATTGGAACAAAAAATGATGAGTGATGAGAAAGTCTTTATATTATATGTTCTCTTTTTTTTTTTAAGGGAGGAACATTGTGTTTTGCCATAAAAAGACAAGAGACATACAGATATACATGTGTATTCATGACCTCCTAATGGGTCTCCCTACTTCTACCCCTGTTCCTCTAGAGTGTATTCTCAGGATAGCAGCCAGAGTGATCATTTTAAAAATGTAAACTGGGACGCCTGGGTGGCGCAGTTGGTTGGACGACTGCCTTCAGCTCAGGGCGTGATCCTGGAGTCCCGGGATCGAGTCCCACATCAGGCTCCCAGCTCCATGGGGAGTCTGCTTCGCTCTCTGACCTTCTCCTCGCTCATGCTCTCTCTCACTGTCTCTCTCAAATAAATAAATAAATAAAATCTTAAAAAAAAATGTAAACTAAATCATGTTACTTCTAAAACCCTCTACACACTCAAGGTAAGGCCAAACTCCTTACCATGACCTATAAAACCTTCCATGAACCTGCCCCTGCCTACCTCTCCTCTTCTTGCTTATTTTACTCTAGCCTCACTGGTTTTGTTTCTATCTCTTGAACTCGCCATGTTCTTTCTCTTCTGAGGAACTTGGTAATTGTTTACCACTGGCTAGAGTGTTCTTCCCTGGATATTTTGCATGATTTGCTTCCTCCTCAAAGAACCCTTCACTGGCCACCCTGTCTAATATAAACCCCATCTGTCACCATATATATATATATATACATATATATGTATATATATATACATATATATGTGGAATATATATAATATATATATACACAATTTTTTTACCTAGTTCCATTTTTATTGCAATTACCGTTATCCGAAATAACTTTATTTATTTGTTTACTTTTGAAAGACCAGTCTCCTCTACTGTAATATAACCTCTATGAGGGTAGAGATTTTTGTCTGTTTCGCTCATTGTTGTAACTCTGGCACTTAGAATAGAGTCTGGAATAGAGTACACACTCCTTAAATACAATATGCATCTTTTATTTATATTTATACCAATATTGAATTAATAACTATTTTATTGCTATCTACTTCAAAAGACTATAAGCTTTTAGGGGCAGGAACCATGCCTATTTTCCTTCAGCATTTTAGCCCCAGTGTCTTGAAGGCTGCTTAGAATTACAGTAGATATTCAATAAGCATGCTTGAATCAAACATAGTCATACCCATAGAAACATGGATTAAATGGACCCCAAATTTATTAACATTATATATCCCTTTCTGAAATGATAAACACTCCAGAAAGCACCCCAAAAATTGAAACAAACTTTGTTTACAAACCTCTAATCTAACTAATGTGCAAATGTGATTCTTTTTTCTACCCCACCTTTGGTAACCTCTTCGATTTCTCCAACCTAAAACTAGTCATTTACCAAGTCAGAGAGTTTGTATTTTTTGATTCACCCACTCCTTTCCATGCCCACTGACATTCTCCTAGTAAAGGCTCTCATAGCCTTTTGTCTGGACTTTTAAAAAAGATTTTATTTATTTATTTGATAGAGATCACAAGTAGGCTGAGAGGCAAGCAGAGAGTGAGGGGGAAGCAGCTCCCCGCTGAGCAGAGAGCCCCACCAATGTGGGGCTCGATCCCAGGACGCTGGGGTCATGACCTGAGCTGAAGGCAGAGGCTTAACCCACTGAGCCACCCAGGTGCCCCTTTTGTCTGGACTTCTACAAAAACCTTGTAACATGTCTCCTTGCCTTCTGTCTTCCTTACCTCTTAGCCATCCAACATAGGATGCCAGATTAATCTTCTGAGAGTTCATTTTGGTCATACAATTTCTTCATTCAAAAAACTCTAGACCTACAAGGTATATGAGGCCTTGTACAATTGAACCCTGTCTACAAAATTAAGCATAGAATTCTCACCCTCACATTCAAAGCTTTCAGTGGTATTCTACCAATCTAATTTTCTAGCTTTACTTCTTATTATCCAGCCATGAACCCTATTCTTCAAACTTTAAGTACTTGCTTATCTTGGAGACATTCATGACTCTAGTTGTGCTGTTTCTCCTAACTCAAATGCCCTCTTTTTCATATTTGTTTGCTAAGGTCCTTTCAACTGTATGTTAAATATCATCTCTTCCTTTCATGCTATCCCTAAGGGAAAGAAGATAAACACCTAAATAGATGGCTTTCATGGTAGGTAAACTAATATGAGCTGAGTCTTACACCAAAATAAGTCACGAATGTCTTTGGCATGCAAAGCTCTGTGAGGGCATGGAATGTGTCTATCTTGTTCCCCACTACCTGCCTAATTCCTAGCATTTTCTGGCACAGTAGATACTAAATAAAACTGTCATAAATAAATATTGAATGGTCTAGAGAAGAAGAAAATCATATACCATATCATATGCTTCTTGAAGACAGGGAATTCTTTTCTAAAATTATGCTTGTGTCCCTTACAGTCTTACATAGTAGATGCTCAAGAACTATTTGTTAAATTCATAGTTTCCTACAAACAGTGTCATTACTTGAATACTGATTATCTTTGAACTCAGTTTGTACTGGGCCAGTGTCACTTACAAGATGTAGGTCTAGGGGAAAATGATGTATTTCTATTTTACTGAAAGATTCAGGAAAGATGGAGTCAAAAGAGGCCAAACTGAGGGCCTCATGGAGTCAGTTAAAATCTCTACATAAAGAAGATTGACTGGCCAAATAAAGTTCTCAGGAAGATGATCAGTCCAATGAGGCATTAGTTTTTACTGTTTATCACCAGTGAATCATTTCAATTAGTTGTTTGTGAAGGGAGTTAGAATATCTTCATCTTGTGGTTTCTGAACCCTGTAACTTGGTCCAGCCATGTGAAACAATGAAGCAACAAAAAGAGTCCCATTGTTGGGTACCTGGGTGGCTCAGTGGGTTGAGCCTCTGCCTTCGGCTCAGGTCATGATCTCAGTGTCCTGGGATCGAGTCCCGCATCGGGCTCTCCGCTCGGTGGGGAGCCTGCTTCCCTCCCTCTCTCTCTGCCTGCCTCTCTGCCTACTTGTGATCTCTCTCTGTGTCAAATAAATAAATAAAATCTTTAAAAAAAAAAAAAAGAGTCCCATTGTGGAAGAGGTAAAATCTTGAATTGTGTTAACATTGATGTTATTTGATGCCTTTCTTCACTTGTCTCTTTTTGATTCCTGTATAGGAGCACAGGGCTCTTGTTCTACTTATTCTTCTGTACCCCATGTTATGCAGCAGACCATCTATGATTTGGGCCTTTCCCCATATACTTTTTCAAAATCCAAACTGACATAGTTGCAGGTTGTCAAAAACCAATGTGGAAGAAAAAAATAAGTCAAGGTGTTAAGTGATTGCTTCTGTCTTCATGTATGATATCCTTGCATTTTAATGGGTTTTTAAAAGTGAAGTCTTTACCTAACAGAAAAACATAATCAGAGGAGTTTCAAGTGATAAGGAAGGGTAGAACAAACCAGGACAGTGTGGTGTGGCCCATCTGACCCTGAGTCCCCTGAAAACCAAATGCAGTTACATTAGCCAAGACTCTCAGGGAAAGAATTGACATGCTCACTTGTTACTAGGTCATTTGGGGATATCTTTAAAGCACTCAGAACTCATCAAAGACAAGTGCTATTACTTGGAGCTAGAGGAGGTAGCTTGAAGGTAATAAAGTAGAAATACCACTTTATCCTGAAGGTGGTAAACACATGGAACCCGTAACCTTAGGAAATGACGCAGGCTGAAAATACAAAAAAGGTTAAGAAGGACTGAGAGAAATTGGATTATATATCTAAGGGAAACATACATATGTAGTGGACCTTTCAACTTCTTAAGGGGATGTCATAGATGACATCCTCTTATAAGGTTCCTATTTGGCTTGATGATAGAATCAAGAATAGTATTTCTTAAATTCTCATCTTAATTCTTTTGGAAATGTCATTCTTTCTTTTTGTCTCCCTTTTAAAATCTACCCTTCCCCCCACTTTGCTCCTTCCCCTTCCAAATCCAGAAGCATTTCAAATATTTTCTGTCCCCATCAGTCCCAGAATTCTGAGCACCTAGAGTTGCACTGTCCAATATAGTAGCCAGTAGAGACACGTGGCTACTTAAATCTGAATTTAATTAAAGTTAAATGATCAATATTTTAGTTCTAACTAAATTTAGTTCTAACTAATATTAGTAACTATTATTTAGTTTCTTGGAGTAGAAAAATTTCAAGTGCTCACATGGTGCCACGTGACTAGTGGCTAATCTACTACGGCTCTGATAAAGGATTTTTCTATTATTACAGAAAGTTTCACTGGATAACACTGAACTACATTTCCATTTCCCACTCTTGCAAAGGCCTAGACATTCATAAATTTGGAAATAGAAATATTTCTTAATGCATATTATCAAAGTACTGCACTCAGATTTTTACATCCATAAATTCATTTAATCCCTTCAACATTTTTATGAGCTAGATACTATTATTATCCTTATTTCATAGATGAGGAAACTAAGTCTCAGAGAGATTAAATAACTTGTCTGAAGCCACACAGTTAGTAACTGACAGAGCTGGGCCTGGAATCCGAGCCTGATTTCAAAGCCTGTGCTTTTAAGCACTCAGCTAAACTGTCTCCCATCAATTCCTTTCTTCCTCTAAGATCATGTTGTCATCATCCTTCTGATATCACACAGGAAGGGGATGACTTTGTCTGGAAAGACCCTAACATCCATCCTGTTTTGAGCCCCAAAGATTCAACTTGGACATCCCTCTTCTCTCACCTATCACTCAGCTGTTGTTTCCTATGTACTTCCCATCTCTCCTTTCCTATTCTGAAACATGAATATTATAAGAAGTGATGGTGCATTAGTGATTCATTTCTTAAAGTAAACCACACCAACTCTACATCAAACTGCTTTTCCTCTATAGCCCTATGTGGACAAATGTTGGAGAGAGGACAGATAAAATAGAAGTCTTCCTGACAACAATCAGTGCCAGTGCTTTAGAAAAGAAAATGTGCTTATTCTGGAAGACTATAAGAATTTTAACCTCCTCCTCTCCAAAACCAACCCAACTCTGAGATTTACACAGTACCCTGTCTAAAACTCAGGCGAAAAGGTCAGTATTTGTCTACATTATCTGTCTGCCTGTATTCATCTGTATATCTGTATTTTCAGTACATCTTCAAACATCCCATAATACTACAAAACAGATATTTTACTCACAAATTTATCTCAAATATTTCCTAAAATGGCGTGCTATAGGATAGTATTACACAAGATATTAAAATGTGTTCTATAGGGATGAAAGTCTTTAGAGATCAAATGTACTTGGGAATTACTGGGTTAAAAATGCTAAGCAGATTTCTTTAAGGTGGGGCTTCTCAAAGTCTTGATGTAAATTGAGTTAAGCCATTTTCCTGCTCAAAACTGCCTAATCCCTACCACAGTTTACAAGGCCCTACATGAGCTGGCACCTGCCTTCCTTTTCAGTGTCCTCTGGTACCTCTCCCCCTTAACACTACCCTCTAGCATGTCAGCTTACTTGCTGTTCCTTGAACACACTAAACTCTTTCCTGCCTCAGGACTTTCCCAGTATTCACTGTTCTCTATGCCAACTGTTCTGCTTGTTATTCCAATGGGATAGTGTATAAATTTCAGATCAAATATCACCTCCTTGAGGAACCCTTCCCTGTTGCTATCTAAAGTGGCTCCAGTGGGGTGCCTGGTTGACTCAGTGGGTTAAAGCTTCTGCCTTCAGCTTGGGTCATGATCTCAGGGTCCTGGGATCGAGCCCTGCATCTGGCTCTCTGCTCAGCAGGGAGCCTGCTTCCTCCTCTCTCTCTGCCTGCTTCTCTGCCTACTTGTGATCTCCGTCTGTTAAATAAATAAATAAAATCTTCGAAAAAAAATAAAATAAAGTGGTTCCAACATATCCTCTTATCATGCTCAATCACATCCCTTCGTTTTATTTAATTCAAAGCATTTATTGTCTTACTATGATTATCTCATTTGTTTATTCATTGACTTTCATATTTTGTCTTTATTAGCTCCATGAGGGCAGGGGCCACATTTGTCTTATTCACCATTCTGTCTCCAGATCCTGCAATAGTGCCTGAAACACTTGCTAAATTGAAATTGTAAATAATGATTGAAATGGTAAATAACTGAAATTATTAAAATGGATTGAAATTATAAATAATGTCCATATATGTAAAAATGTATGCTCAGTTTGGGCATACAACCTTCTCCCTTCAACATACACACACAAATTAACTCTGAATTCATAATCTACAATATACAAGTCAGAAAACAATGATTTAAATTGTTTGAGGATTTACTTTTCTAATTTGGCAGTTAATAATTTCCCTTAAAATTGATAGAAACTTGAACAATTTTGACCAAAAAGCTGCCACAGTGTATAACCAAGAATAACAACCAGCAATTTTTTTCTTTCTTCCCACTTTCTCATCTTCTCCCGTCAAGTGCTCACATAAAGTTTCTCCATAGAAAGTTAGCAGAAAGATAAAAAAAGAAAAACACTAAAAGGAGATAGCAATAAATGCCTTTTTTCTGGGGGTGATCTGGTAACAGACCCTATTAGGGACAAGGAAATGAAACAGAGGGGTTACTCTACTTCCTCAAAATGTCAGTGAAACGAAATAGCAATGCAGAACCTCCCTACCTGCAGGCACATAAGAGACTGTAACTAACAGGAATAGCAAGCCAGCACAACAGTTTTAATTTCATCTTGTGAACAGAAGGTGGCTAGACAGATGCGTGGTCCAATGTGATAATTACCAGTGTCTGCTCAGAATATAAACTTTCTTGTCTTCTGCTTTATTTTCTTTCCTAGTGAATGGGTTTAAAGAGCCATTTTTGAGATTTTTGTTAGGTTTTCTGCTTTTCTGCCAAAGACACTCATTAAATATTTAATGAAATTCTGGAAGTTGACTTTTAATTATGATATGCAAGCAAGCTGCTTAGTCATAGGTCAGAGAAACAGTGTAGTATATCCAATGAGAGGGGTCTTTGACTGAAGCTAATTATAAAAGTAATGCTAATGTGAATTTTCAAAAAGGAGGGGATCAGATTCTAGGAATTATAGGCCAGTGATGTTGACATCAATCCTTAGTGGAAATCTCCAGTGGATTCATAAAGAAATGGTTGCAAACACTAAGAAAAGGCAGTGGTGGTCATGAGGGCCCATTATGGTTCACCAAGGGTTAAATTATGCATAGTTAATCCCATTTTACTTGTTCAATAACAAACAAAGGCTTATCATAATTTAAATTATAGCCATACCTCTTATTAGCTGTGAGATCACAGGCAGTTGAAATCATCTCTTGTTTCCCCAGTTTTCTGATCTTTAATATCAAAATGAAAGTAACACTTATTTCATAGGATTGTTGTGAGGGGAGGAAGTGTTTATACAGGGGAAAATTTTTGGAACAGTATCTAAGGACTTTAGAGCAATATCTAGTAATTGGTCAATAAATATTACCTATTATTATTTGGATGCCTGGAATGTGAGCTGTATGGCAATAGTGTTAGGTGGTTCCTGTAACTAGTTGGATTAACTCCAGTGCGAACATACTAACTAAGGAATTTATGTCAATCAGAAAGGAAATTTATGATGGTGTTTTGTTCATCATTTTAATCAATGATATGGCTGAATGTTTACATGTGAAAAGAGATCTAGAAAGATACAGTGAAAATAATAGTTCATTTAATATGTGCACATTTCAAGTCCCAATTCTTGGATTTAAAATCAACTGTACAAAGTAAGGTGCAGAAGATCAGGTCCAACAGGAGTTTCTACGTATAAATGCTAGAGGTTTATTTGTATATGCTCAATGTGAATTACCACTGATCAACCATGCTAATGGAGGCTTAGGCTATACTGGTAGAAATGTAGTATACAGGAGAGGTATGTTGGCCTAGCCGGTCCTTTGGTAATTTAGGGTTCTTTTTTTCCCCTAAAGTTTAGGTGTGTATGTATTTATGTATTTAAGTAAACTCTACACCCAATGTGGGGCTTGAATGCACAACCATGAGATCCAGAGTTGCATGTTCTTCCAAATGAGCCAGCCAGGTATCCCTGGTAACACTTGGTTATAATGTTCTATTTTAAGAAATATTTTTGACCACTGGACATTTTTTGAAGATAAGAACTGTTTTAGTCATTGCTGTATCCCCAACATGTAGCATAATGATTAGAATGTAGTAGATATTCAGGTAATGTTTGACGAATAAAAAAATGAATAATCAAGCATAACTTATCCATAAAACATGACCAAGATGATGAAGAAGCCATAAGCTATGTGATATAAGGAGCTGTTGAAAATGCTGAAGCTGTTAAGCCTGGGGGTACACAATCATCTATCTTCAGATATTGTTATGTAGAAGAGGTATCAGAAATTCTGTGCAGTATGAGTTTAGTTTTAGAACAGATTTCAGCTAAATCTGATAACATTTGCATGGCACTTTATAGTTTATTGAACACTTAACCATATATCACTTCATATGATTTTTATTTATTTTTAACTACCCTGTGAGGTAGTTACTGCAGAAATCTCACCACAATTTAATTAAAACAGTAATAGCTAGCACTTATTTTGTGCCTATTGTGTGCCAGCCATTTTGCATGTATAAACTCTTTTACATTTCTTCAGATGAATTAGTTACTTTTATTTTCAGGTACACCTTACAAGACAACTAAGCTGAGGCATGGAGGAATTACATAACATTCCCAAGACCACACATCTAGCAGCTAGCGGAGCCAAAGCCAAAGCGGAGACCTTCCTTCGATCTGGACTTCAGTTCACACACTGTTACACTACACTGCCTTTCACATTAGCACCTTCTACAGAAGAGGAAACTGGATGGTGGCTAGATCAAGGGATTTAAGATCACACGGATAAAAAGTGGCAGTTAGGATCTAAATTCTGACTAAATATCCATTTGTCTCTCTACTACCCATGGATCTTTCTTTTGTTGGATGAAATTTGGACTCTTTGGAGCAATTCCACAGCATGATCAGGTGCAGGGGCTAGAGACATATCTGTGAGGTGAACAGTGGAGGAGATGCCTACATAGAGTGTGAAAGGCCCTTTGGTGATATTTAAGGTTTACTCCCATTCAAGATTTTATGAGTTTATGAACACACTATTTCAGGAAGAATAGAGGAAATCAGTGGAGGAGGAGAACAAGAAGATGAGGGAAGGTCAGTATGTATGTGCTTCTCAAAGTATGGTACTCAGAATATCCGTGTGAGAATCTAAGGTGCTTGTTCCATTTCAGATTTATGGGCTTCTCCTCAGACTTACTGAACCTATTTCTGGGGTAGAACAGACATATCAAGTGACTCTTATGACATATATTTTGAGAACACCTCATTTACAGTTGACCAGGGCGAGATTAGCAAGAGTCTTCAAAGTCATGCTAAGGATAAATAAATAAACAAACGGTTTTAAGGGAAAGAGTGGCATGAAAGAATTCTCTAATTAGGAAGTTCACCCTAGCTATAATGAGGATAGGCAAAACAAAGGTAAAAATGGAAGTGGGAGGAATAGACAGGTGTCTATTTTAGTAATCCAGGCAAGATATATTTCCAACTCAGAAGAGTAGTTAGAGATAGCATTTTGAGAGTCTCAGATTGGTATTATTATGTAGGATGCTGAAATTTTTGGTTCCTGTACTCTCAGTGACCCATCCTTCTTACAGTGTTCTGTATCAAGGAAGAACAATAACCAAATGGGAATGTAATTACCACTTCAGTAATAGCTGAGTCAATACTCAATAATCCTTTAGTAAAAGAGAAGGGGATGATAGGACTTAAGCTAGAGGCTTAATGCAGTCTCTTACCTACTCCCCACTCCCTAATCCTAATCTTGAGATCTGTGTACTCAAATGTGCCTGTTTGGAGCAGGATGTAAGTGGAGAGTGCGTGGGAAAGAGAGAGAAGTCAGGTCTCAAGAAGGGCCCTAAGTCCATTGACCCCACCAGGTATATGGAGTGGCACAGAGAGAAGACAGAAAGAATGTCATGTTTGTTCCTGAGGCAAGAAGGTTAAAAGGTATAGGAAAAGAGAATGACTGAATCTGTACCAATGATATAGACCCCTTCTAGAGGTACAAGTGAGAGAATGTCATGAATGGGCTCTGAAATGATAACTATATCTACTGTTCAAATGTAACATGATCTATGTTTTAAGCTTTGCCCAATAAGTATATCAGTTCTTTTTCCCTTGTGCAGGTGTTGTTAAGGGGACAGAGGAAGAAGTTTCAAGAGAAGAGTGTAATTTCCCTCTGCAATACTCCAAGCAGAGAAGCTTTTATTATATGGTGACAGTATGTTCTCTAATTCCTGGCCGTAGTTCTAACATTCTAGCAGAAGGCATCAAGAAGAAGGCAGGGGGAAATTTTAGAGGATGTAGATAGATGCTTTTGAGCCAGTACCTCACTGGGGAAAAAAGAAGTCTGTCTCTTGGGTTCCTCAAGAAGCATTTCAAATCCTTATGCTGTGGAATAAGAATAAGCCAGTAGCTATGCTACATGACCATTCAGCTAGATTTTTTAATCCTTTTGACAAAGCTCAACAACTGTGAAGAATTCAGAATGCAGACCCAAGTCATCCATCCCTTAGTGACTTTACAGAAAATGTCCCTCTCTGTTCCTTTACTCTTTGCCATTTGTTGATTAGAATGAATCATTCTTTACTAAAGAAAAGATCTCTCAGTCTCATGTTCCCTTTGTGAACTTGGCTGCAGTGATTTGGAGCTGCAGCCCAGTCCAAACCCCAATCAAAATTCCACCCACAAGTTTTCTTTCTTGAGAGAGTAGTCTTCTCGGGAATGAGCCTGGGAATCATTGCAGCCTAATCAGCTTGTCATCCCTTAGTGCCACATGTTCTTGTCTTTGGCAAGCATTCATTCTGAGGTGCATCCTGTAAATCTCATGATGCTATCTTCTTTGAACTCATACTTATAAGAAGAAAATAAGGGGCTATAGAAAACTTATTTTTAAATTGAATTTAAGTAGTTTTGCCACATTTTAAATGTCAGACGGAACTGTTCCACAGTACAAATCTGCCAAGTCTAAGCAGGCGGCTGTTTTCAATAGGACTGTTCATGCCCTATTGTACTAATCTTTTTTTAAACACACACCTTGCTGGAAAAGGCCAAGAACACCCACACAGGCAGTGGGCACTGTTACTTTTTTCTTGCTCCAAGTGGATGAATAGGCTCTTGTTTCATTTGTTGTGTTGTACTGTGCAGCGTTTCCCAATCTTTTTTTTTTCTTCTCCTTGATGGACATTGAGCTTTCCTAGGACACACAGCAGGCGACAGTCCGTCTACTCTCCCACATGGCCATCCACTCCTCCAGCCATCTGCTCATCTATGTGCCTCCTCTTGATCACCCTCCCTTCTTCTTCCACATAGATTGGATCCTCAATTCAAGAATGATCAGGAATTACATGCAGTGAATGAGTGTGGTGATAATCTGGTGAGCTAGAACTGTTTTTTTCAACTATGAATACTGATATTCTTCCTCTTATTTAGACTTCTTCACCAAGGTATACTCTGGTTACCAACAGATAATTTGTAAAGTCCTTAAGACAGTATCTGTGCCATATTAGGCAGGATGCTTACAGGTTTAAAACTCAGATTCTGGATTCAAACAATCTAGGTCCTGGTTCCTCTACTTACTAGCTATGTAATCCCAGAAAAGTTATATAACTTTTGTGAGACTCAGTTTCCTTATCTGTAAAATGGGGCTAATAATACCTCACAGTATTGTTGTGAGGATGAAATGACATAACTGTCAAGTGTCTAGCAGAGTGTCTACAGTACAGTAAATACTTATGTCTATTGCTTTTAGTAACTCTAAGTGTTCAATAAAATGTTAGCTACAAGTGACATTTATTATTCAATTTTATTATTCTTTAAGCTGTATGTCATCATTCTGCCAGTTAGTGCTTATTGATTCTACATCTGTATTCTTAGACAATCAACAGATATTTTGAGGGTTCTACTTTTGTATAAAAGACGATCTGGGAAAATACAGAGAAGGTTGACATAACCCTACCCCTAGAAGAGCTTTCAGTGTACTTGGGTAGATAAAATATTTGTACCTCCAAATGAAACTAATTATATTGGGGCACTCAGATGGCTCAGTCAGTTAAGCAGCTGGCTCTTGATTTTGGCCCAGGTCATGATCTCAGGATTCTGGGATTGAGCCCCATGTCAGGTTCCACACTGAGTGCAGAGTCTGCTTTAGGATTCTCTCTTTGCCTTTCCCTCTGCTCCACCACCTTAAATAAATAAATAAGTCTTTAAAAAAAAACTAATGATATTAAAGTACTAGACATGTGATATAGATGTAGTAAGATATTAGAGTTCAGAACAAGTAGATGCCCTGTGTGCTGGGCTGGAGGTTAAGCTATGAGTTATGACTTAAAAAAATGAAAAAGGATAATAATGATGATATATCTTATTTGTTGAAAACCTTACATGGGCTAGGTGCCTTACATGTGCTCACTAATATTCCTACAAGGTAGGCAACATTATTATTGTCACTTTTCAGGTGAGGGAACTGAGGTTTAGAGAAAATAAGAAACTTTGCCTGAAGGCACACAACTGTTAAGTGGCAGAGTCAGGATCTGAACCCTGGATTTTTCACGCTCCAGAACTAATTTTCCTTTCAACATACCAGACTACTTCCTGTTAGTGAAGAGAATCAGTCTGAGACAATCAGGCAGAGGAGATGATGCAAGCAAAGCCACATAGGAACTGATGTTCAGGGACCAATGAAGAGACTACCTGACTGTTATGGAGAGGATTTCTATGTAGGAATAAAGGGAGCAGAGCCTAGGAAAAACTGGGACCTGATTGTGAAAAGCTGTGTAAAGTAGGCTGAGGAGACCATTTTCTGTCTCACAGGCACCAAGGAGAGGAGATGGGGATCAAGCTGTATAGTGTCAACACCTCATTCAAGTAGTCTCTAACTAAATCTTTAATTCGGGTTTTGGTTTTGTTTCTTCCCTTTCTTTAGAAAAGGAATGATATTAATAATGCCATTTGATTGAAGTTTGGGGGTAGATTTTGTTTGTTTAGGGGTCCCTTGGTAAAGTGTGGTGGGAGGCAAGAGAGATTGAGGTAGCTCAATATGCCTTGACTGGATATTCTTATAATTCTTATTCTTATATTGGATATTCTTATAATTCTTGTAATTCACCAAAACGTCCTGATACCCAGTCTGAGAGATGCTGGTCTATGTCTCTCACTATATGTTGGTAAAATGAAGCAAATATCACCATGGAAAAGATGTGGATTTCTGCTGATTAGCAAAATAATAAAACAAAACAAAAACAACCAACCAAGCAAAAAATCCCACAGGATCTTGGGAAAATGCCACATGTATAACATAAAAAGTTTCTAACTTGCAAATGGGTTGACTTCCAAAAGTTCGTCTGTCAAGCAGTTTTTTGTAACTTAGAACACACTGTGCCTTGGAAATAATGCTATATAAAAATGGTACTTGGCTTTTCTCTACAATAGAGATGATAGAATACTTATGATTCTTTTGTGTAATCTTATGTTCCATAGGAACTTGATAGCTGGCAATAATTACACTTTTAAAGTCCTGAAAAGAAAGCCAGTCAGAAGATGTTGGTCCAGACAATCGCTAAAGTCGTACACTTTTCCATGCAATGTACTATTGTCCATTTTTTTAAATTAAAAGATAAAAACTCCTGGTTTTCTAAGGTTATTTCCAAATATTTATAACTGTGTAGGTAAAGACAGCTTTAGCAGGTCAATGTGATGAGGTGCTTTTTTAGAGCAATTTCTTTCTAGCTTGTGTATGTTCTATAAAGGACTAGCCTTTTGTGTAAGTGGAATAGGAGGGTACCTGTAGTGTAATTTAAAGTGTAGCACTGTTATGCCGTTACATCCCAAGTAATAACCCTACTATGCTGCTGGAGTGCCAGAAATTCTACTATAAATATTTCCTTTGTGCTATGGCATTTTTTCTTCAATACCTAAAGTGGGAATCCTTTTGTATAGGGTAATTCACAAAGGTATTCTCAGTGATCAACTCACCACGAGTTAGTTTTTCAGGTAGAGGGTACAGAGGACACTCATCAGGGAACAGGTAAGTTTTATGGGAGATGCAGAAATAGGAAATAATATTTTCAAGTTTGATACAGAGCTTGGACAGGACAAGCTTGGGTAAGGTTTTAACATGGTGTCTTTGCCCAAAGGCATTAATTTCCTATAGAGGCAAAGCATTTGCTCCAGGTGAAATCGGGTAGTTTTTACAATATGGAATATGTGACAAAGGGTGACTAAGAGGGTCTAGAACTTGTGGTTTGGTTAGATAAAGTTGTAGCTTGGAGGAACAAACTGTCTATGAAAAATCAAGTTGACTTTGCTGATAGGCAATCTTAGTTAACAAAAGCCAGCAGTGTTAGACAGTTAAGCAGCTCAGAGATCAACACTTGTTAGACTAGCTAAGGCAGCAATGAAGTGTTAGGGAGATCTATGTAGGCCCCAAGTTCAGAAAATTAAAAATGCTGGCAACAGTAAACAAGAAATACTGAGGGGCGCCTGGGTGGCTCAGTGGGTTAAGCCGCTGCCTTCAGCTCAGGTCATGATCTCAGGGTCCTGGGATCGAGTCCCGCATCAGGCTCTCTGCTCAGCAGGGAACCTGCTTCCCTCTCTCTCTCTCTGCCTGCCTCTCTGTCTACTGTGATCTCTCTCTGTCAAATAAATAAATAAAATCTTTAAAAAAAAAAAAAGAAATACTGAAGTAAGTACTTATCTTAGAGAAGAACCCACCCCACTTTGTTCTTTGTACCAGTGAGTATAAACTGGTTTTCACGAGTGTTAATTACATATGATGAATGCTTAGACGTTTGTGGGTATAGCTGATTCTATTTGTCAGGAAAAAATGTCATCAACCTTGTCTATTCCAAATTCCACACATAACCTGCTATTATTTGCTTATATGTGTATCTTAAAGGAACTCATTTAGATCCCAGGCAAGAAAATCCCCTTGTGCCAGGCAAGATAAGTTAAGGAAATCCTCCTGGACCTGAGTCAAGAAGTGAAATGTTGACAAGTTAAGGAAGGAACAGTCTAGTTTTATAGCATTTTTCAAAAGTCTGTCTGGCAAAAACTAGAAATAAAGGCACAAATGAAACTAATGAAAAATCATAGAAGTGCAAGTATAAACTCAATATAGTTTTTATTATTAGACTTAGTGTCTGATTCTCAATACGAGAATTTCTTCTGAATTCAGTGGTGTAGGATACTCTAGTACCTGAGGGCAACAAGTCAGACTAATGATCTAGTGGGAGGGTCAATGCAGAGTTTTCTGCCTTTGGATGATATTAGAGCTTCTAAGATGGCCCCCAAAGATCCCCAACCCCTGGTGTTTATGTCTTATGTAATCTTTTCCCTTTAAGTCAAGCCTTAAGAAGAGATTGCAGACCTAGCAGACAGTTTGACTGTGACCTCAAAAAAGACCTTGAGGGGCACTTGGTGGCTCAGTCAGTTAAGTGTCTGCCTTTGGTTCAGGTCTTGATCCCAGACTTCTGGGATGGAGCTCCACATTAGGCTCCCTACTTAGCGGGGAATCTGCTTGTCCCCCTTCCCCATGCCACTCTTGCTCTCTTTCTCTCATTCTCTCATGCTCTTTCTCTCTTTCTCTCAAATAAATAAATTAGATCTTATTAAAAAAAAAGGACCTTGATCCCAAAGCAACTAGCTAAGCTATGTATGAATTCCTGACCTACAGAAACTGTAAGATAAAAGAGGTTTTAAAATGGTTTTAAAATGCCACTTGATGAGTATGAGATATACCCAGTAAGTTGTACAGAAAAAGCTTTGTTTTTGCTTGAGCAGTTTACTTCAGTTTGAAGCCCAGTGAGAGCTCCCAGGTTGCCTGCTGAGGTGCTCAGGTCATCCTGAAGCCCCAGTAACCAGAGTTGAAGGTTCTATAACTGGTTGCATGTAGTTCACATTTGGTGATCCCGTATTCTGGCCTGATGTTTTCCTCATAGTACCTTTTTTGATCCTCAAAACAGTCCTATAACAATTATCATTTCCATTTTACAGATGAAGAAATGGAGGCTCAGAAATGTTAGTTAATGTGCTCAAAGTCACTGAGCAGAAATTTGAACCCAAGTGTTCTGACTTTAAAGCTTATTCCATAGAATCAGAAGACGTGGTCTCTCTATTCTTTAATACCTCTTTTTAAGGCCATTGACCTCATAAATTGTGCCTACCTAGGGCAGAGCTCAGTACTGGTAACAACTTAATTCAGAGTAGAGATGACAGATCTGGTACTTTTACAGACTGTTCTACAAATTTTATCCATTCTGGAGGTGAGTGAAGAACTAAGGACCCTAAGCAAGTAGATACATGGCTCATGAGCAAATAATAAAGTGGCTCAGAGGGTTAACAGTGGCTCCTTAGAATTTAAGGTGGTAAAATCACTACGTTCTTCACTAGTTCAGGAGAAGTCAGACCAGAGCAATGGTACTGAATCCCAGCTCTACCTTTTGTTAGCTGTGTGACTTTGGACCAGTTATTATTATCTCTGATCCTCATATTTGACATCTATAAAATGATGGTACTATTAACTATTTTATATGGTTGTTGTGAGGATTATATAAAATAAATAATACATATAAAATGTTCATCACAATGTCTCATACAGGTACAACTTAATAAATACTAAGTATATAAATAATAATAAACTTTTAATGTTATAATAAGTACACAGACACTTGAAGTACTCCCTTGAGATTTCTCAAAATCAAAGAATTTTTAAAATGGATTCAGACATGTTAGAAGAAGCAGGGGATGGGATGTGTGGTTTGTAGTCAATCTACTTGGGTCCAGTTCTTTACACTTAGTAGATGTTGTGATCTAGAGCAACATACTTAACTACTTTGAATCTCATTATTCATCTGTCAAAGTGGTCTATCAGTCAGTGTTCTCCAGAGAAACAAAACCAGGAGGATATATATATTTCAAGGAATCAGCTCACTTGATTGTGGGGGCTGGCACATCTGAAATCTGCAGAACAGGCTGGCAGGCAGGAGTTGATGCTGCAGTCTTGAGGCAGAATTTCTTCTTTGAGAAAACTCTGTTTTGCTTCCAACTGATTGAATGAGGCCCATCCATGTTATCAAGAATGATTCCAATTATGTAAAGTCAACTGATTGTGTATGTTGACCATGTCTACAAAATACCTCTACGGTAACCTAGATTAGTACTTGATTGAAAACCTGGATACTGTAGCCTAGTCAGGTTGACATACAAAACTAACCATCTCAATTGAGTCATAATAGAATCTGTCTCATGGGTTTGTTAAAAGGTTTAAATGAAATAATCCATGCAGGGAATTCTGCACAATGCTTTCCCACATAATAAGCACTCAAAACAATGTTACAATAATATCACTTCTCTACTTACGGCTATTGGAGAATGGCACTCAGCTATGCTGTGGGTGTGCCTTCTTGAGTTTCTGTGAGCCAACAGTGTCTCACAGACACCCAACAGTGTCTCATGGGCTGGTTTTTGGTTTATGAAGGCAAGTGAAATTCCAGTTTCCTGGCTAAAGATATTTAGCAAGATATTTTTCAATCTCTAGGCACAGAACAGATACCAGTCCTGAAGTGTCTAGACCTGGGCTGAGATTGGGTTGACAAATAGATGACATCATTAATTGATTGGGCTAGGAGAGAACAGCAAAAGAAGATAGATTCTGTAAACTTTAGTAGCATTAAGGTCAGCAAGGCAGGCCCAAGGATTCTGGGCTTTACAACAGAGGCAATAAACTTTAACAGCCTTCCTGAAGCTATCTTCCCAGTCTAAGCCACTGTTCCCTCTCACCTGAACTAAAGTAATAGTCTCCTTACTGGTCTCCTGGCTTCGTTCCTTGCGCCTTTCAATCTATTATTCACATAGCAGCCAGAGTGGTATTGTTTTTTTGTTTTGTTTTGTTTTGTTTTATTTTAAATGATTTTTTATAGGTTATTTATTTGATAGAGAGAGATCACAAGCAGGCAGAGAGGCAGGCAGAGAGAGAGAAGGGGGAAGCAGGCTCCCTGCTGAGCAGAGAGCCCGACAGGGGGCTCGATCCCAGGACCCTGAGATCATGACCTGAGCTGAAGGCAGAGGCTTAAACCACTGAGCCACCCAGGCGCCCCCAGAGTGGTATTGTTTTAATGTAAGTCTACTCCTGCCACTTCTCTATTCAAAACCCCCACGGATTCCCCTCTCACTTGTAGTAAATCCAAAGTCCTCACAATGGACTATGATTGCACCTCTAGTTCTTTAGCTCATCCCTTTGCTACTGTTTCCTTAGTTCATGCGACTTCAGCCACATCGGCCTCCTTGCTGTTCCTCAAACACACCAAGCACATACCCGCTGCAGGCTTTCTGTCCTGGCTGTACCCTTTGCCTGGAAGTTTCTTTCCCTCAGATATCCATGTGGTTCTGTCCCTGATATGCTTCAGGTCTTTGCTCCAATACCACATATTAATGAGACCTATCCTGACCACTGTATTTAATACTGCAACCCCTTCCTACAACATATCATTTCTCTTCCCTAACCTGATTTATTTTTTCTACAGTCCTAATCACAATATAACATTAATAAATTAATTTTGTTTGTTTAATATTTGTTTATCCCTGCTACACTCTGTGTTTCATGAGAGTGGGGACTTTGTTTTTTTCCTGCTGAATCCTCAGTGAATGGCACATAATAGGTATTTGGTAATATTTGTTGAATGAATGAATGAACAAATGAATACAGGAGCTACGAGTTTTAATAACAGTGTTTCAGGTTTGAACCAAGGGGCTATGAGTCTTTATATTAGCATTTCTGGCTTCTGAGAAACAAAAGGCTGGGTTTCTTCTGACCTGAGGACATGCTTAAGTCTCTTAGAATGATAAATTTCTGGTCCTGTGTCCACGATCTGAGTTGAAAGAGAGTTGCTGATAATTCAGCTTTTCATCAGATATGTGACAAATTCTCTGGATGTTCACATCCTGGAGTAGGATCCTCAGGGGTCAATGATTACTATGATCATCAGGTGAGCAGTGCCATTGCAATAGAGTAAAGTGGTAATCTGGCTAGAGTGCAAGGAGATTGAGTAGACTGAAGCAGAAACTAAACAATGAGGACTTGTCATTATCTTTGTTTTTAGGTCCTTCCTAAGAATAACTACTGTCCCAAAGTACATAGTAAGATACAAGAATACATAATGGGATCTTGTACATAGGATCAAAACTGTGTTACATGTGGGGTGTGGCCTCCACGTTTATACCCAGGAGTCATGAAACATGTCTTAGTTTATAGATATGGGAGACAAGGACAACATTGTTGTCTTCTTGCCACAAACAGAAGATTTATTTGTCCCCTTCCCCAACCAATCTCATGCTTCTCTGCCACCATCACTTGGAAGGCAGCCAGATAGCCAATCTATTGTACTAGGTACTAATGGTGAGTAGGATTAGCTATGGGTCATGGGCATTCCCAACTGAGATCCTAGTCACTCTGAGATTTTCTGGACTGTCAAGTGGAACTTGGGTAGTAGTGAGATAATCCAGAACAAAGAGTGCTAAGACTTTGAGTCCAAACAGCCCTATTGGGAAACAGAAACTAATCCTAGAAGTTCTTAAGAGTAGGCCACAGACTGAGAATATGGAATATGGGAATGATGTAGTTTTAGGTAATAGGCAGAAACTCCTGGGAATCTCAGGCACTACTCACAGAAAGACATGTTTAAAAAAAGGCTTAGTTATTGGAACAAGGAAATAAGACAGAACTTGATCATAAGAAAGAAACAAACAAAAAACAGTTTTATGTCAGGGGAGGATCTCTGAGCAAGGTATACTGGTTATGCATTTCTTAAATTCTCCCTAACTAGGGTTCTGATTGATCCAGAGGTTTGAACAACATTGAAGCTGAAGTGTGGGACTTAATGATCCCAGGGATGATTGAATGTCTTTGTGACAAGGGGTTAGGTAAGTGGTTACTTTGGTTAATTCACATCTTACCCAGCTGGTCTGAAAATTGAGGTATCTTCTATAGGGTATCAATTCTCTATATCAGATTGTGCCCTTTAATTTGGATCCTTAGAATGCAAAGAAGATCTAGAATATAGGAAGTTCACATCAAAGAAAAGTTTATTTTCAGGGTCATTCTATCCCCCTCTCAAGGGCCATTAGCCTTTTGGGTGTGCATTAGGAGCAGCAGAATCTTAAATACCAGGACTCTTTTTTTTTGCTGACTTTTATAATTATGGCAGTGGTGACACAAACAGTGATAAAATTAGTGCATCCATTTTGGGAATACAGGTATGGTGAATTTGGACTGACGCTGTGGGTAATCAGAGACTTTATGTTTTCCGGGAAAGGTAGCCTCATTTGGTGATGGGAAAAGCCTTTTTCAGGTAAAGGACAGTGGACTGTGATGGCAATTTGCATTACTACCTATGAAACTTTGTCTCCTCAACGTAATCATAACATTCAGTGGTATGATATATTTGGGTGTAGGTCCTAACCTCTAGAAACAGTATTGCAAAGAGATACTTGTATTTTTTTGGGGGGGGAAATGGACTTCCATTGGCCTCTTCTGTTATTTATGGCCTTTCAGTAGAAGAGGCGAGGATGTTGTCATGATGTTTTATGAGGCTGGTTAGCTTTATAGTGTGAGAAACTTGATCTATGCTTTTGGGACCAAGATCATACCCTCACTTCCTCCTGCCAACGCACACTAGAAAAAGAAGAAAAGGAAAAGAAAGAAAAGAGAAGAGAAGAAAAGAAATGAAAAGAAAAGAAAAGAGAAAAGAAAAGAAAGGGATAAAGAGGAAAGGGAAGAGAAGAGAAGGGAAGGGAAGGGAAGGAGGGTAGGAGGGAAGGAAAAGTGAAAGGAGGAAAGAAAAATCACTGCTGGTTAAGCGACTGCCTTTGGCTCAGGTCATGATCCTGGAGTCTCAGGATTAAGTCCCGCATCAAGCTCCCTACTTGATGGGGAGTCTGCTTCTCTCTCTGACCACCCACCCCCAACCTGCTCTCATGCTCTCTCTCTCTATCTCTCTCTGTCTCTCTCAAATAAATAAAATCTTTAAAAAATTCAGATAACTACCCCCAAATCAAACAGAAATCTGTCTGTAGTTTGATCAGAGAAGATTGTTTCCACAGAAATAATAATCTCAGTAAGAAGGTAGCTGAGAAACTGGCAACCAAAAAGATCTGTACAGCAAAGAATTCATCTTACTGAGACTAAGTAGAATAAGGATCCACAGAAAAGAGAGGTGAGGTAGGAGTGGAGAGAGAGAAAGATCCTTCTAGAGCACTTTTGTGAGCCTACTGACTACCCACCAATGTTAATTCGGTCTTTTCACTTTAAGAGACCAGACAATAAATAGGCATCACCAGGTGCTATCACCTGGTGCTAAAATTGAACAATCTTTGTTCTAATTAAAAGACCTTACAGGATTTTAGCTCATTTTGGGGATTTTGGATTGTAATAATAACCTTTAAACCATTTCCTTTGGCATTCATGGAACTCAGTTATGTTGAAAGTCACGGGTTTCCTGTTAGGCCCTCTTAGGCTATGAGTGGCAATGTTAATGGACTGTTTTTCCTGGCTCCCTTGCCTTGTGGCTGGGTAGCTTACAGGCCAAGGTGGCAGGTCCGGTGCAAGGTGAGTTGGTATAAAAAGTTGGAAGTTCTTTGAGGCTGATTTACTACCAAGCAAGTAACTGTTAGAGTTCCTTTTCATATCCCTTACACATACCTGGGGCCCTAAGAGGTCCACAACCCATACTACAAACAACCCTACTAGGTTCAATGAAATATTAGAGCTATAATTCTAAAACTTGTTCAGTTTAATTCTCTCATTTTAAAGATGTTCAAAGAAATGTTCAAAACAAAGTTTCAATGAAGAAAAGTATTTAATCTGAGATTTTCAACCAGATGTCTTCAACTCCAAGTGCAGTGCTCATTGTAATATATCTCAAAAAAAAAAGAAATTCTAGAGTTTATATTGGAAGTTACACTCACAGACAATTGTATAGAATAGAGGAACCTAATCTCTTGGAGCTGTTCTTGCTGAGAGTGAAAACATTGCTTTGGTTCAACCACCATGACACTCTGCCTAGTAATTGGGTCTCTGGGCATTTGCCCAGTCAAATTTGGAGTCATTTCCTCTGGAAAATTCTAAGTGTTTCCCTGTGTGAATGTTTTTGTCTATAGTTGGTAGAATATGAATTGATATTTACATTCTTGTATTGACCCCACATTGTCTATCGGACTAAAGTGAAGAAATTGGATGATTCCAGAGTGGTATTTAGGGGCCGAGGTAAGATTGAGTTAAGAACTAGGATTGGGGGCACCTGGGTGGCTCAGCTGGTTAAGCATCTGACACTTGATCTCAGGATCCTGGGATCAAGCCTTACATGGGACTCCATGCTCACTGGGGAGTTTGCTTGAGATTCTCTCCCTCCATCTTCCTCTACCTCAACCCCTGCTCAATATCTCTCTCTTAAATAAGTAAATAAACTTTTTTTTTAAAGAACTAGGATGGTTAAATATTCTTGTGCTGAAGCAAAGGAAAATACATCACTTATATTGATCATAGATAGATAGTAAACTTGACTCTGTTCTCCAGGCAGGAAAATTGTGAGCATAAATGAGTAAGACTTAAGAACTCAGGTCTCCTCTATCAATATGCTACTGAGTTTCTCAGAAATATTCCAGCCTCATAGAGTTGCTCACTTTGGCTCTGTTGCCTTGACTGCTAGACCTTTAGTTGAGATTTGGACTTCACCAATGTTTTAAAAATTGGTTTATCATCAGAATTACTGGGCATGGGAGGGTTCTTATTTAGTTAAACCTGCTCTACTGTTGACTGAAAATATGCATAGTAATTAAATCTGGAATTGTAGCACTTTTTAACATACTATTGCCTAGGTCCTACCTCCGAGGATTTAGTAGATGAGAGGCATGGCCTGGAAATCTGTTTATTTAACCAGTTTTTCAGGTGATTCTGATCATAATATAGGTCTAAAGGCTGGTGGACCAGACTGTTTCTCTTTTTGTCCAGCTCTGCCTATGAAAGGCTCCTCTGTGGAAAACTCACGGGATGAAAGACCTGTTCTGCCTAAGAAAACAAAGGCCTGCAGTTGCCTAGGGAAAGGGTTATTGACATAGCCAGAAGAATTCTTTGTTTAAGGAGAAAGAGTCACAGTGGCAAACCATTAAAGAAGAGGATTTCCTACTGTTTTTAATTATTTATTTACAGAATTACATTTAACTAGGTGACAGAGAAACTAGAGGAAGAAGCAGAAAAGATTTGTAATTCGTGTCAGGGGGTCATAACACATTGACGATCCAGAAGACATGACTACAACACATTTCCAAAGTGATGTTGAACCCAAGGAGAAAACAGCATTTGCTTGATAAAAATTTGATTCTCTCACCCTCATTCCCTGGATATTTTCAGAAGCATGTTGATTTGGCTAAGTGAGATTTCACCTATGCTAAGCTGAACCCAGACACAAATTGGAACATGTCTAGGAGGCAATGCATCCGAGTTTGTATTCCTTTCGGTGATTACCCACTCCCTAACCATTTCTTCCCCGCCTTCCTGTGACTTGTAACAAAATAGACAGTCAAGTGCTACTGAGAATCCCTCCCCATTTGTGTAGATTTCTAAAGTAATACATCACCAGGGAGAGCCTGCTTTTAATTTAAGATGCTGTGAAGTGCTTTGAAAGAGGGCTACTAGAAGTTCTATGACACTAAGCTAGGGTCATTGAGGTAAAAGTCACCAGGAGTCAATAGGCCCTCCTTTCCGCAAGCAAGTTGGAACTGCTTCTATTTGCCTCTCTGTTTACCATGTTTATTCCATAGGTTTTTCATAAACACAGAACCTGGGCCCTCAGGATTGATAATCTCTGCTCGGAGCACTTGATTTATGCCTGCCTTCCTGGCCATGTCAATTCCACAGTAACCCTCCCTTCTCAGTGAAAAGCCTAGTTCCTTCAGTTCCCTCCTTAGCTAGTTACAGGAGAGAAACACACCTACCACAGTGCTAATCAAAATAACAATGATGCTTAACATTATACTCAGGAAGGCTTCCTCTACAAAATAAGAATTAGAGGGGATGGCTTTCTATGGTGACACTTCAGATCCTTTAGCAGTGGGCTGGGAAGATAGATTTGGGGATGAAATGTACCTTTTAATTTATTTTTTATTTTTTTTAATTTATTTTTTATTTTCAACATAACAGTATTCATTATTTTTGCACCGCACCCAGTGCTCCATGCAATCCATGTCATCTATAATACCCACCACCTGGTACCCCGACCTCCCACCCCCTGCCCCTTCAAACCCCTCAGATTGTTTTTCAGAGTCCATAGTCTCTCATGGTTCACCTCCCCTTCCAATTTCCCCCAACTCCCTTCTCCTCTCTAACAACCAATTCCTAATCCCCTCTTATTTTATTTTTTATTTTTTTAAATTTTTTTAGATTTTTATTTATTTATTTTTTTGACAGACAGAGATCACAAGTAGGCAGAGAGGCAGGCAGAGAGAGAGAGGGAAGCAGGCTCCCCACTGATCAGAGAGCCCAATGCGGGGCTCAGTCCCAGGACCCTGAGATCATGACCTGAGCCGAAGGCAGAGGCTTTAACCCACTGATCCACCCAGGTGCCCCTGAAATGTGTCTTTTTAAAAGCACACTGAGTGTTTTAGAAGGGAGGGGGTGGGGGGATGGGTGAGCTTAGTGGTGGGTATTAAGGAGGGCATGGATTGCATGGAGCCCTGAATGTTATACATAAACAATGAATTCTGGAACACTACAGCAAAAACTAATGATGCACCGTATGGTGACTAACATAACACAATAAAAAAAAGATTAAAAAATTTTAAAAACTCTTAATAAACTTTTCATTTTAGAATAATTTAAGTTATACCAAAAAAGTTGCAAGAATATTACAGACTTCCCCTTTGTACCACATTGTTAACTGGTGAAAAATTAAAATTAAATTGATTATTTATATAATTGGATTATAGAGACCATCTTTGCAACTGTTTTTGATTAGCTTCATCTTTGCTCTATTTCTTTTTTCCCCTTTTTTCTACTTTCTGTGGCTTTAATTATTTTATGTGATTTCATTTGATCTCTCTTGACATGTCATTAATACTTCTTTTAAAAACATTTTAAATAACATTTTATTTATTAATAATTATCAACCATGACCATAAGGAGACCTCTTCTAGATTCTCACTGTGAGGACCTGGTGAATTATGGGAGTGAAAGCCCACGTAAGAGTGAGGAGCCCTCCTGTGACTGCAGGCTCCAGGAATTTGTTACTCTCAAGATTGTCTGCACTTAGCTTTCAGAAATGTGTCAAAATAGTCATTTAAGTCTGCCCACTAACTTATGAATTTCAGACTTTGGTTGCAGGGAAGCAAATTTCAATGGTTCTGTCACTCTGGATTTGATTATCTCTTCAAATTTTGGGGTAATGATCGCTCTGCAACATCAGTTCTGTGATAGGTCCAAGAAATGGCATTGATTTTTTTTTTGTTTGTCCAGCTTTTTTTTTTTTAAATATTTATTTATTTGACAGAGAGACGGATCACAAGTAGGCAGAGAGGCAGTCAGAGAGAGGGGGGAAAGCAGGCTCTCCACTGAGCGGGGAGCCCGATGTGGGGCTTGATCCCAGGACCCTGAGATCATGACCTGAGCCGAAGGCAGAGGCTTAACCCACTGAGCCACCCAGGGGCCCCGTTTGTCCAGCTTTTTGTTGTTTCAAGAATAAGAGTAACAATTTCCAAGCTCTTTGCATAATCTGAACCTAAGCTTGTCTTTTTATGTCCCAAAAGATAGCTTCAACTTATCCCCTCACTCCACTACGTCTGCTAACTTTAAGTAATGCTGATTCTGATGACCGTATCTCTGTGTGTCTAGAATCAATTTATGCTCATAATTAAAAAATGAAAGATAGGTTCAGTGTCTGGTAGAACATTAACTGACTCATTAACTGTAAGTACATCATTTTATTTTTATTACCCAGGATCAGGTTAAGAATAGGTAGAATCCTAACCTCAACCTTTTAGTGATGAATATTTGTTTTTTTTTGGAAATTACTATAAATAAATAGCCACCAAAAGGAGTTAAGAGGAAATAAAATGTAAAACATAACTTTTCTCTAGTTTGATTGCAGAAAGGCATGAGAGTGGACATAACAGTTTTTACTGGGCTTTCCTGGAAGACTGGGATGAGGGGCTGGCTTGAAGAAAGCTTTCAAGGCAAGATGATCCCTTCTATGCTGTGGGGTTCCATTCTTGATTGGTTCATCAATCCTTTTGAAATCTGATGAAATAAAGGGAACTTCTTTTCAGAAAAATGTACATTCCTATAACATTTTTTTTATTTTAATTTTTTTAAAATTTCTTTTCAGTGTCCTGCCACATTTTAAATCCGTGTTCTCTAGGTAGAATATTCTTTTACATTTTGGTTATCTGGAAAACTAATAATGGCCTATGACATCTTTAGCCCACTTAGATGGCTTGTAGGGAAGCCTTTCACTTTTCTCTTCCTTCCACCTATCAGGGACCTTAGTCTTCCTATTCAGAGAAGTTGTGTTTACATCAATGTTTGACAAAATTTGGCCAATTGGTGGTGGTGGGGGATGTAAAATAAAGTTTTATTGAAATACTGGCACACCCATTTGTTTATACACTATCTCTGGCTTCTTTTTCCCTTACAACTGCAGAGTTAAGTAATCATGTCAAAACTAAAAATATTATCTGGTCCTTTACAGGAAGAGTTTTCTGACCCTCCTTTAAATGAGAAAGTCCAGAAAAATACAGCTAATAAAAAAGAGTTAATTTATACAACTGTTACTCTGCCCAAGGATGTTTACATCTTAATATGGATCAAAATGCTTTTCAACTGAGTAGACTGAATCTTAAAAGTGCAGTTTTATGTTTTAGTGAACAAATGCCTAAAATCAGTTGATAAACCCCTAATGAGATCGCTTACATATGTTATCAGCTGTGTCAGTAAGCAGAAAAGGCTTTATCTGGCTATTTTCTATAATTCAAGGATTCCCAACCTATACCAAATTGGCTCACACAAAACTTCATGATAAATTCTATCTTTTGGTGTTATGCTGGACTTCCTGTCTTTTCCCCCTTAGCCAGTATTCTCAAAAAGCATCCCAGCTTTCCAGAAAAAAAAAAAGGAGCTTTATCTGATGCTCTTCTCCTTAGAGTCTCAATATGGTGGCTTTCTAATACAAATACTAGTCTTCTAGTGCTCTTTGCTTAGAGGACCAGAGTAAGCAATTGTAAACAGCTTTTTCTGCAAACATTGATGTTCATAGGGCCAGCAGAGGAACAGACATAGAGTTCACACAATGGCATTTCTCTCCAGTTTAATATGTACACAAGCTACTGAGTGGTTTGAAAGGCCAAAGAAGCCAGTTGTGCTAATATCTATATAAAGTCTGAATCAGGGAAGAGTCTGAGACAGAATGCTTTGAATTCAGGGCCCAGCTGGCCAGTCAATAGTGCTGAGCACTCAGGCTTGTGTTTCTATTTGTCCTTTCAAGGTTCCAGGCTAATCTCACACAGGATTTGTTCTTAACTGAGGGAAAGAGATGTAAAGACAACCCGTGGCTGTTCTTTTGTTCTTTGTGCTATGTTTTTACTAGCTTCTCCTATTTGCTGCCTTTTACTTCCACCTCACCCTATCCCATTTATTGCTTATTTCCTGTGAACCACTACTGCATACTGTTTGGCCATTTTCCAAACGTCTTTGTCCTGTTTCTGTAACATGCTGTGGTAGACAGATACAGACTTTGGCTTCTGAGAGAACTAAGCTCAGCTTCATGGCATAGTACCTGATGTCAAGGCAAACCTTGATGAGTCTCAGTTTTTTCATCTGTAAAACGGGAATACAGTACTTGAGATAATGTGTATAAAGCACCTATCATAGCACCTGATGTACAATAGACACTAACACCAGTTCTCACCCCTTTTATCTCATTCTTCTCAATGGGGCCTCCTGACTTCTGTGGTTTATTTGTTCTCTGATTCACCCTCACCCAGGCTTTTTTGATTTATAGATGTCCTTCCCCCCTGGGCTTACAATCTTGCTATCTTTTGATTCTTGATCCAGTAGAGCACACCAACTGACTTTAATTGGATGGTTCACCATAATTCCTAAAGCCTTGGAAAGCCTGTACCGGATAACACTCTCTTCAGTCATTTAGAAGGGTGGTAGAATCATTATATAGTGATTTGCACATAAATGGTTCTGTGTTTTATTTAGCCTTGACAGAAAAGAATGTGCAAACAACAGTGTCTGCATGAATATGCATGTTGCTTAATGACGTCATTATTTAATTTGCTTTTTTGCCAAGACTCACCTCACAGATGGATCTGGGAAGGACCCAAGAATTATACTGAAATGACCAAATACTCATTCTTTTCATGCCAACTTAGTAGTCCTTCAAGATTTGTTAGGGCATGTATAAGCAATAGAGCTACCTCATAGTCATTCAGATTCTTTTCAGTAAAAGTTTGAAGACTAAACTATTTAAAATATCTGAGGGGTTTGAAGTGGTTGGGGGGGGGTGGGAGGTTGGGGAAACCAGGTGGTGGGTATTGGAGAGGGCACGGATTGCATGGAGCACTGGGTGTGGTGTAAAAACAATGAATACTGTTATGCTGAAAAAAAAAAAAGAATCCAAAAAGGAACCCACACTTATGTGGGCTATAGAAAAAATTTACTCTGCAGTGACAAAGGAAAATCTTTTCAGAAGATGGTGTTGGGTCATCTGGATGTCCAAATGGGGGAAAAAAAAAGTATTCCTATGTCACATTTTAATCCAAAATCAATTTTGGAAGGATCGTGGATCATAAAATGAAAATGAAAACAAGAATATCTCTATAATAGAGCATGTGAAAATATCTTTTTGAGCTATAATTATATGCAATATGATACATACATCACATAAACAGAATAAAGTTTACCTTATTATTAAAAAAATACCATGTCCTGGATATCAGAATCATCTATAACATAACCTTGTATTGCATGTCTCATGTTAATTCCTCTTCCTGTAATTCTTACCCCTCTCTCTACCCCCATACCCCATGTATATTATTATTGACCTAGGCTCCAGTTTTCACTGCCCCTTTTTATTTCATTCCATTCTGTTAAATAGACTTATTGATCATAAATCTTTACTTCCTGGTAAAGAGTGGTATCTTTTTTAAAAAATTTTATTAACGTATAATATATTATTAGCCCTAGGGGTACAGGTCTGTGAATCGCCAGGTTTACACACTTCACAGAACTCACCATAGCACATAACTTCCCCAATGTCCATAACCTCACCATGCTCTTTCTACCCCCATTCCCCTGGCAACCCTCAGTTTGATTTCTGAGATTGAGTTTCTTATGGTTTGTCTCCCTCCTGATCCCATCTTGTTTCATTTATTCTTTTCCTAACTCCAAACCCCACATGTTGCCTCTCAACTTCCTCATATCAGGGAGATCATATGATAGTTGTCTTTCTCTGATTGACTTATTTTGCTCAGCATAATACCCTCTAGTTCCATCCACATTGTTGCAAATGGCAAGATTTCATTTCTTTTGGTTGCTGCATAGTATTCCATTGGATATATATACCACATCTTCTTTTTTTTAAAGATTTTATTTATTTATTTGACAGACAGAGATCACAAGTAGACAGAGAGGCAGGCAGAAAGAAAGAGAAGGAAGCAAGCTCCCTGCTGAGCAAAGAGCCCGATGCGGTACTCGATCCCAGGACCCTGAGATCATGACCTGAGCCGAAGGCAGTGCCTTAACCCACTGAGCCACCCAGGCACCCTATATCACATCTTCTTATCCATTCATCTGTTGATGGACATCTAGGTTCTTTCCACAGTTTGGCTATTGTGGACATTGCTGCTATAAACATTCGGGTGCACGTGCCCCTTCGGATCACTACATTTGGATCTTTAGGGTAAATACCTAGTACTGTGATTGCTGGGTCTTAAGGTAGCTCTATTTTCAATTTTTTGAGGAACCACCATGCTGTTTTTCAGAGTGGTTGCACCCGCTTGCATTCCACGAACAGTGTAGGAGGGTTCCCCTTTCTCCGCATCCTCACCAGCATCTGTCATTTCCTGACTTGTTAATTTTAGTCATTCTGACTGGTGTGAGGTGATATCTCATTGTGCTTTCGATTTGTATTTCCCTGATGCAAAGTGATGTGGAGCACTTTTTCAGGTGTCTGTTGGCCATCTGGATGTCTTCTTTGCAGAAATGTCTGTCCATGTCCTCTGCCCATTTCTTGATTGGATTATTTGTTCTTTGGGTGTTGAGTTTGATAAGTTCTTTTTAGATTTTGGATACTAGCCCTTTATCTGATATATCACTAGCAAATATCTTCTCCCATTCTGTCAATAGTCTTTTGGGTTTTGATGATTGTTTCCTTTGCTGTGCAGAAGGAAGTCCCAATAGTTCATTTTTGCCCTTGCTTCTTTTGCCTTTGGCAATGTTCCTAGGAAGAATTTGCTGCAGCTGAGGTCGAAGAGGTTGCTGCATGTGTTCTCCTGAAGGATTTTGATGGATTCCTTTCTCACATTGAGGTCCTTCATTCATTTTGAGTCCATTTTTGTGTGTGGTGTAAGAAAATGGTCCAGTTTCATTTTTCTGCATGTGGCTGTCCAATTTTCCCAACACCATTTGTTGAGGAGACTGTCGTTTTTCCATTGGATGTTCTTTCCTGCTTTATCGAAAATTAGTTGACCAAAGAGTTGAGGGTCTAAATCTGGGCTCTCTATTCTGTTCCACTGATCTATGTGTCTGTTTTTGTGCCAGTACCATACTGTCTTGATGTTTATAGCTTTCTAATAGAGCTTGAAGTCTGGAATTGTGATGCCACCAACTTCGGCTTTCTTTTTCAACATCCATCTGGCTATTCAAGGTCTTTTCTGATTCCATGTGAATTTTAAGATTATTTGTTCCATTTCTTTGAAAAAAAAAATGATGGCATTTTGATAGGGATTGCATTAAACATATATATTGCCTTAAGTAGCATAGACGCTTTCACAATATTTGTTCTTCCAATCCACGAGTATGGAACGATTTCATTTCTTTGTGTCTTCCTCAATGTCCTTCATGAGTACTTTATAGTTTTCTGAGTACAGGTTCTTAGCCTCTTTGCTTAGGTTTATTTCTAGGTATCTTATGGTTTTGGGTGCAATTGTAAATGGGATTGAATCCTTAATTTCTCTTTCTTCTGTCTTGTTGGTGTCTTCCTCAATGTCCTTCATGAGTACTTTATAGTTTTCTGAGTACAGGTTCTTAGCCTCTTTGCTTAGGTTTATTTCTAGGTATCTTATGGTTTTGGGTGCAATTGTAAATGGGATTGAATCCTTAATTTCTCTTTCTTCTGTCTTGTTGGTGGATAGATATGCAACTGATTTCTGTGCATTGATTTTTTATCTTGACACTTCACTGAATTCCTGTACAAGTTTTAGGAAATTTGGAGGGGAGTTTTTTGGGTTTTCCACATAAAGTATCATATCATCTGCAAGAGTGATAGTCTGACTTCTTTGCTGATTTGGATGCCTTTAATTTCTTTTTGTTGTCTGATTGCTGAGGCTAGGAGTTCTAGTACTATTTGAATAGCAGTGGTGATAATGGACATCCCTGCTATGTTCCTGACCTTAGCAGAAAAGCTCTAAGTTTTTCTCCATTGAGAATGATATTTGCGGTGGGTTTTTCATAAATGGCTTTGATGATATTGAGGTATGTACCCTGTATCCCTACACTATGAAGAGTTTTTATCAAGAAAAGATGCTCTACTTTGTCAAATACTTTTTCCAGCATCTATTGAGAGTATCATATCATTCTTATTCTTTCTTTTATTAATGTGCTGTATCACATTGATTGATTTGTGGATGTTGAACCAAACTTGTAGCCGTGGAATAAATCCCACTTGGTTGTGATGAATAATCCTTTTAGTGTACTGATGCATCCTATTGACTAGTATTTTGGTGAAAATTTTTGCATCTGTGTTCATGAAGGATATTGGTCTGTAATTTTCTTTTTTGATGGGGTCGTTGTCTGGTTTTGGGATCAAGGTAATGCTGGCCTCATAAAATGAGTATGGAAGTTTTCCTTTCATTTCTATTTTTTGGAGCAGTTTCAGGAGAACAAAAATTAATTCTTCTTTAAATGTTTGGTAGAATTCCCCTGGGAAGCCATCTGTCCCTGGGCTCTTGTTTGTTGGGAGATTTTTAATGACTGCTTCAATCTCCTTACTGGTTATGGGTCTGTTCAGGTTTTCTATTTCTTCCTGGTTCAGTTTTGGTAGTTTATAAGTCTCTAGGAATGCATCCATTTCTTCCAGATTGTCAAACTTGCTGGCCTGTAGTTGCTCATAATATGTTCTTTTAATTGTTTGTATTTCTTTGGTGTTGATTGTGATCTCTCCTCTTTCATTCATGATTTTATTCATTTGGGCCATTTCTATTTTCTTTTTGATAAGTCTGGCCAGGAGTTTATCAATCTTCTTAATTCTTTCAAAGAACCAGTTCCTAGTTTTGTTGATTCTTTCTATTGTTTTTTGTATTTGTTTTTGTTTTGTTTTGTTTTTGGTTTCTAAATCATTGATTTCTGCTCTGATCTTTATTATTTCTCTTCTCCTGCTGGGTTTAGGCCTTCTTTGTTCTTCTTTCTCCAGCTCCTTTAGGTGTAGGGTTAGGTTGTGTATTTAGGACCTTTCTTGTTTCTTGAGAAAGGCTTGTATTGCTATATATCTTCTTCTAAGGACTGTCTTTGCTGTGTTTCAGAGATTTTGAACCATTGTATTCTCATTATCATTTGTTTCCATGAATTTTTTCAATTCTTCTTTGATTTCCTGGTTGACCCATTCATTCTTTAGAAGGATGCGCTTTAGTCTCCATGTATTTGGGTTCTTTTCAAATTCCTCTTGTGATTGAGTTCTAGCTTCAGAGCATTGTGGTCTGAACATATGCAGGGAATGATCCCAATCTTTTGGTACCGGTTGAGACCTGATTTGTGACCGAGGATGTGATCTATTCTCGAGAATGTTCTGTGTGCACTAGAGAAGAATGTGTATTCTCTTGCATTGGGATGGAATGTTCTGAATCTATCTGTGATGTCCATCTGGTTCAGTGTGTCATTTAAGGCCTTTATTTCCTTGTTGATCTTTTGCTTGGATGATCTGTCCATTTCAGTGAGAGGGGTGTTAAAGTCCCCTACTATTATTGTATTTTTGTCGATGTGTTTCTTTGAGTTTGTTATTAAGTGGTTTATACGGTTGGCTGCTCCCATGTTAGGGGCACAGATGTTTAAAATTGTTAGATCCTCTTGTTGGACAGACCCTTTGAGTATGATATAGTGTCCTTCCTCCTCTCTTATTATAGTCTTTGGCTTAAAATCTAACTGTTCTGATATAAGGATTGCCACCCCATGTTTCTTTTGATGTCCATTAGCATGGTACATTGTTTTCCACCCCCTCACTTTAAATCTGGAGGTGTCTTTGGGTCTAAAATGAGTTTCTTGTAGATGGCATATTGACGGGTTTTGTTTTTTTATCCATTCTGATACCCTGTGTCTTTTGATTGGGGCATGTAGCCCATTTACATTCAGGGTAACTATTGAGAGAGATGAATTTAGTGCCACTGTATTGCCTGTAATGTGACTGTTACTGTATATTGTCTCTGTTCTTTTCTGGTCTATTACTTTTAGGCTCTCTCTTTGCTTAGAGGACCCCTTTCAATATTTCCTGTAGAGCTGGTTTGGTGTTTGCAAATTCTTTCAGCTTTTGTTTGTCCTGGAAACTTTTTATCTCTCCTCTTTCCAATGATAGCCTAGCTGGATATAGTATTCTTGGCTGCATGTTTTTCTTGTTTAGTGCTCTGAATATATCATGCCAGTTCTTTCTGGCCTGCCAGGTCTCTGTGCCTCCCGGAGGGCTTTCTGGCAGGGTTCGGACGCGAGCACTCGCGATGTGGAAAAAAGTCTGCTGCCAATATAATATTTTTACTATTGTATGTAATAGGCCTCTTGTCCCGGGCTGCTTTGAGGATTTTCTCTTTGTCGCTAAGACTTGTAAATTTTACTATTAGATGACAGGGTGTGGACCTATTCTTACTGATTTTGAGGGGAGTTCTCTGTGCTTCCTGGATTTTGATGCTTATTCCCTTTGCCATATTAGGGAAGTTCTCTACAATAATTCTCTTCAATATACCTTCTGCCCCCTTCTCTTTCTTCTTCTTCTGGAATCCCAATTATTCTAATATTATTTTGTCTTATGGTATCACTTATCTCTTGAATTCTCCCCTCATGGTCCAGTAGTTGCTTTTCTCTCTTTTGCTCAACTTCTTTATTCTCTGTCATTTGGTTTTCTATATCACTAATTCTCTCTTCTGCCTCATTTATCCTAGCAGTAAGAACTTCCATTTTTTATTGCACCTCATTAATAGCTTTTTAAAATTTCATCTTGGGTAGATTCTAGTTCTTTTATTTCTCCAGAAAGAACTTTTATTTCTCCAGATAGCATTTCTCTAATATCTTCCATGCCTTTTTCAAGCCCAGCTAGCACGTTCATCATTCTTAACTCTAGATCTGACATGTTACCAATGTCTGTATTGATTAGGTCCCTAGCCTTCAGTACTGCCTCTTGTTCTTTTTTTTTTGTGGTGAGTTTTTCTGCCTTGTCATTTTATCCAGGTAAGAATATATGAAGGATAGAAAAAAAATACTAAAAGGGTGGCAAAGACCCCAGGAAAATGTGTGTTAACCAAATCAGAAGAGACCCCAAATTGTGGGGAGAAGAAAGAGGGTAAAAAGAAGTTATAAATAAATAATCATATGATAATGGTCTTTCTCTGATTGGCTTACTTTGCTTAGCATAATATCCTCTAGTTCCATCCACATAGTTGCAAATTGCAAGATTTTGGGTTTTTGATGGCTGCATTATATATTATTTATATCTTATATATATAATAAAACCCCAAAAATATATATAAGGGTGCCTGGGTGGCTCAGTGGGTTAAAACCTCTGCCTTCGGCTGAGGTCATAATCTCAGGGTTCTGGGATCAAGCCCCACATCGGGCTCTTTGCTCAGCAGGGGGCCTGCTTCCTCCTCTCTCTATGCCTGCCTCTCTGCCTACTTGTGATCTCTATCAAATAAATAAATAAAATCTTTAAAATATATATATATAAATAATATATTTATTATATATATAATAAAACCCAAATACCCCCAAACCCCAAATATATATATATTTGGGTTTTTAAAAAGAATATATAATGTAGTCTCATATATATGTATATATGCATACATATATATATAGTTTTGGGGTTTTTTATGGCTGATTATATATATATATATATATATACCACATCCAAAGTTGCTTCCTTAAAAAGATCAACAAAATTGAAAAATCTCTAGCTAGACTCACCAAGAAAAATAGACAGAATACTCAAATTAATAAAATCAGAAAAGAATAAGGGGTCATTATTACTGATCTTGTAGAAATAAAAATGATTATAAGAAAATACTGAGAACAATTATATGCCAAAAAATTAGATAACCAAGATGAAATGAAAAAATTCCCAATGACACACAAACTATCAAAACTGACAAAAGAAGTAGAATTCTGAATAGCACTGTAGCAAGTAGAGATTGTATTAGTAACCAAAGAGGTCCCAATAACAACAGCAGCAACAACAAAACCTGGAACCAAATGACTTCATTACTGAATTCTACTAAATGTTTAAAGAATTAACACCAGTCATTCACAAATACCCCTAAAACATAGAAGAGAAAGAAACATATCCTAACTAATTCTATGAGGTCAACTGTTCTATGATATCAAATCCAAAAAAAAAGATATTACAAGAAAACAAAACTATAGACCAAAATCTCTTAGGAATATGAATGCAAAAATTCTCAACAAGATACTAGGAAACCAAATATTGCAATACATTAAAAGGATTATGTACATGATCAAATGAGCTTTATCCCAAGAGTACGTTCCACATATGAAGTTTAGTCAATTCAGCACAACATATCAATAGAATTAAGGAAAAAATGTTACATGATTATCTCAGTAGATGCAGAAAAATCATTTAACAAAATCTAATACCCTCTGATGAGAAAAACACTCAGATTATGAGTAGAGGGAAGCTTCCTCAAAATGAAAAAGGGCATCTATGAAATACCCACAATTAACACCATACTTTGAGCTGAAAGACTGAAAGCCTCCCACTTAATATTAGACATGATGTGGTGTCTTCTCCCTCACCACTTCTATTCAAACATTGTACAGAAGTTCTAGACAGGGCAGTTTGGCAAGAAAGAGAAATAAAAAGCATCCAAATCAAAAAAGAAATAGTAAAATAATGTCTATTTGCTGTTGATATAATCTTTCATGTGAAAAGTCTTAATGAAATCACAAAAACCTTTTAGAGTTAATAAACAAGTTCAACATTGTTGCAGGAAACAATATTTTTTACATTTATGTGAAAAAAAAGTCAACTATATTTCTATACACCAACAAATAAACAACCCAGAAATGAAATTAATAAAAACAATAGTATCTAAAAAATTAGAATACTTAAAAATAACTTTAACAAAGGATGTGCAAGACTTAAATACTGAAAACTACAAAACATTATTGAAAAAAATGAAATGAAAGGCCATCCAATGATCATAGATAGGAAAATGGCAATACTCATCAAATTTATCTATGGATTCAATTCAATCCTAGTTAAACTTTCTATTGCCTTTTTTTGTTGAAGAAATAGACACGCTTATCCTAAAATTCACATGGAATTGTTAGAGACACAAAATAGCAAAAAAAAAATGAAGCAAGAGAATTCATGTTTCTCAACTTCAATAATTAGTACAAAGCTACAGTAATCAAAGCAGTGTGGCCCTGACATAAGGATAGATACAGCGATGCATGGAATAGAATTGAGAATTTGGAAATAAGCCCATTCATTGATGGTCAATTAATCTTTGACAAGAGTTCCAAGCCATTCAATGGGGGAAAGAATAATCTTTTCAATAAATGGTCCCTTGACAACTGGATATCATATGCAAAAGAATGAATTTAGACTCCTATATCACACCATATAAAACTTAACTCAAAATGGATCAAAGACCTAAATGAAAAGCTTAAAGTATAAAACCTTTGGAAGGAAAAATAAGTATAAATCTTTATGACCTTCTACTAATTAAAATTTTCTTAAATATGACATGAAAAGTACAAGCAACTAAAGAAAAACAAATAAATCAAATTCACCAAAATTAAAAACTATTGTGCATTAAAGGACACTATCAAGGCAAAGAAAAAATACTTAACAGAATGAAAATCATATATCTGATAAAATTCTAGTATCCAGAATATATAAAGAACCCTCAAAGCTCAACAACAAAACGACAAATGACCCAATTAAAAGATGGGGAAAACACTTGAATAGACATATCCCCAAAGAAGGCATGCAAATGTCCAAGAAGCCCACGAAAAGATGTTCAACATTATTGGTTATCAGGGAAATGTCAAAACCACAATGAGCTATTACTTCACATTTCCTAGCATGACTATCACATGATCTCCCTGATATGAGGAAGTGGTGATGCAACATGGGGGCTTAAGTGGGTAGGAGAAGAATCCATGAAACAAGATGGGATAGGGAGGGAGACAAACCATAAGTGACTCTTAATCTCACGAAACAAACTGTGGGTTGCTGTGGGGAGGGGCGTTGGGAGAAGGGGGGTAGGGTTATGGACATTGGGGAGGGTATGTGCTTTTGGGTAAATTGGAAGGGGAGGTGAACCATGAGAGACTATGGACTCTGAAAAACAATCTGAGGGGTTTGAAGTGGCGGGGGGGGTGGGAGGTTGGGGTACCAGGTGGTGGGTATTATAGAGGGCACGGCTTGCGGAGCACTGGGTGTAGTGAAAAAATAATGAATACTGTTTTTCTGAAAATAAATAAATTGGAGAAAAAAAAAGTGAGGGGAAATAACAATGGTTGGTGATGAGTGGAGAGATTAGAACCCTCATATATCACTGATGGCAATGTAAAATGGTGAGACCACTGCAGAAAACAGTACAGTAGTTTCTCAAAAACTTAAACATAGAATTGCTATGTGGCCTAGAAATTTCACTCCTCGGCATATACCTAGAGAATTGAAAACCTTTCAAACAAAAATTTGTACATGAATGTTCATAGCAGAATTATTCATACTAGACCCAAGTGTAAATAATCCAAATGTCCATCATCTGATGAATGGATACACAAAATGTGGTAAATCCAAATATATAATTACTCAGCCATAAAAGAATAAAGTACTGATACTTGCTACAGCATGGATGGATCTTTGAAAACACACTGAGTGAAAGAAGCCAGATATAAAAGGTGACATATTATATGTGCTATGGTGTGAATGTTTGTATCCTCCCAAAATTCATATGTTGGAATCCTAACCTCCAAAGATGACAGTATTGGGAGGTGGGGTCTATGGGTGATGCTTAAGTCATGAGGTTGGAGCTCCCATGAATGGTATTAGTGCTTTATAAAAGAGGCTCCAGATAGATTCCTAGTTCCTCCCACCATTTGCAGTGAGAAGGCACAGGTTATGAACCAGAAAGATGGCTGTCATCAGAACTCAACCCTGCTGGCACTTTGATCTTGGACTTCCCCAGAACTGTGAGGATAAATGTTTATAGTTTATAAGCTACCCACTCCATGGTATTTTGTTATAGCAACCCAAATAGATTAAGACAATATGATTCCATATATACGAAATATTCAGAATGGGTAAATCCATAGAGAGAGAAAGGAGATTAGTGGTTACCAGGGGTTGAGAGAGTGGGGAATTAAAAAATAAGTGTTGAATGGGCACAAGGTTTCTTTATGAGGTGATAAAAATTGTCTCGATTTAGATATTGGTGATGGTTGCACAGTATTTTGAATATACAAAAAACCCACTGAATTGTGAATATTAAGATGATTAATATGAATTTTATGTTGTGTGAATTTTATCTCAGTTTTAAAAAGTCTTTTTAAAACGCTTCTATTCTGGAAACTCTAACCCATTACCCCCAAAACAGGTTCACCCTGGAACAGGGAGAAATTCTCTGAGCAATGGATGAAGATCAGATGATGATGGTCCTGCTAACTATGATGGGGACCACACAAAGTGGTTTGTAGTTTACATTACAAAGTTCATGGGCCATAAGGAAAGTGAGATGCAGTAGCTCTTGAAATGACCATAATGTGGAGATCTCTGATTAATTGGTTGTGAAGCCCTACATGTTACCTGTAATCTCAGTCTGGTATAATTCTTACCTGATTGAATAGCTATTACAATTCTCACTTACTTTATTTGGGCTGCTATAACTAAGTGCCACAGACCTGGTGGCATATAAGCAACAGAAACTTCAGAGTTCTGGAGGTGGAAAGTCAGAGATCAGGGTGCCTGCATGGTTGAATTCTAGTGAGAGCACTCTTCTGAGCTGCAGACTGCCAGCTTATTGTATCCTCATGTGGCGTAGTGTAGATGACTCTTAAAAAGACACTAATGCCATTCCCGAGGCTCTACCTAATCCTAATTACCTCCAAAGGCCCCACCTTCTAATACTATCACATTGAGGAGTAGAGTTTCAACATATAAATTATGGAGGGATACAAACATTCAGTCCGTAATGCCCACTAATGAGTAACTCCCCTCTAAATGAAATACATACACCTGAATTTGTTCCAGTTAAGACACTGCTATGGGAAGTTAGGTTTATTCATTTCAGTCACCAAATATTTATCAAGCACCTAATGCTATTTATTGAGCATTTATTGTGTGCTTGACCACTGTACATAAACATTATATTCTTTATAAAACACTATATTCTGTAATTTTTATTCATTATAATATGAATAAAAAACTCACATAGTCCACTTAATCCCATTAAATAGATATTAATATTCCCATTTTACAGTTGGGAGACTACAATGGAAAGATGTTAAATAACTTGCTTAAAGCCACATAGCCACTTAGTGGCAGATCTGGGATATTAAAGGAGATCTATGATTTCATACCCCATGTTCTTTCACACTATTCTGTAATGGAAGTTAATTGAGCTGGAGGGTGAGGCATATGGAGATCGTAAAAAAAGAAGGCTAGCATGTATTCTGGGTATTATTCCAGACCAATTGATTGAATTTCTCCCATTTCAGAAAGTTGTTTAGTCTTCATGAAGACAAAGACTTATATAACCTATTTCTCTCTCCGTCACTCTTACAAAAATAAAATCTTTTATCCATTATCATTTTCACAATTTCACTGTGCAGTAAATTGGGCCTGTTGAAATCTCATAATATTGTTAGAATGGTGTTAGGCATTTACAGTATGTGTTTCAGTTTGTTTATTTGTTAACTGTGAAAACCTGTTGATTATGCATTAAATTGAGGCAGATCTATAGCTTCTGACTAAAAGAAAGGAGACATATTGTAAATGTGGCTGTTGACAGAATGACAGGATTTTAAGGTTTTACAATTAAAAATGTCGACACATTCTGTGTGACATCCAATAATTAAATGTCTGGCAAGTGTCATTAAACAAAATTTACATACCAAAGGTGTTGGTTTGTAAATAATCAGTATAAGGAAGAGTGGATGAGTGTATACACAACTGTGTTTACTTGAATAACTGCCTGTAACTTAATGAAACCATCATTTCATCTACTTTCCTCAAAGTCTAAAATAAATCAAAATTACTATTTATGCCATGTTAAAGCATTGTATTTGCCATTATGCAAATAATTACAAATAAGGACAGATAAATTAGGATTACATTATTTAATTACCATGCAGTATTGTAACTTCTTTTAACCACATAAACCTTAATCCACATCACCTCTTTCGAGACTCATACCAGAGCATGCCTCCTCTTCAAAGACTTCCTTCATTAAGCTGTCATGCTCGCAACATACTTTTCATACTGGGCATGTTGTTTAAAGAGTGCTATGTTACTTATTAATATTTTTAAATGACCTTTCTGGCTATTTCAGGAATATCCATTTTCTTTCTATCTGGCAAGCTCATTGAAGAAGTCATTGACTTCTTTTTTATAGCCACAGAATATTTAATGATAGTTCTCTAAATAATAGGTGCTCAATAAATATTCCTGAAATTGCAGATTGCCTAAGTTGCTAAACTCATTTAACATCTACACTATTAAAGGCCATGTTATCTAGAAATTTTGAGCATAAATTCAGTGGTGTCTGAGAAATCTGGGAATGTTTTATTTATTTATTTATTTATTTATTTGTCGGAGAGAGAGGGAGAGAGAGCGAGCACAAGCAGACAGAATGGCAGGCAGAGGCAGAGGGAGAAGCAGGCTCCCTGCCGAGCAAAGAGCCCGATGCGGGACTCGATCCCAGAGTGCTGGGATCATGACCTGAGCTGAAGGCAGCTGCTTAACCAACTGAGCCACCCAGGCGTCCCACGGGAATGTTTTTGTTACTGGAAAAGAAATAACAATTCTTTATTTTTTCAGGTGATTGCACAAGTACTCTAAACACAGCCTCTCTGGCCTAAAAAAACTCAAGCCTCCCTGACCTCCATTCACCAGGATATCCTCCACATCCTTGTTGTGGAAGGGCCTTGATTCTTCTTTGTTCCATTTTTTGACTTACACAAAATGGGATCTCTCTCAGGAGAGAAATCTCAAAAAGTAATACTTAGTTTATCTGGCATCATTTATCCTGAGACTTTTTCAGGTTGAGTTAAGTCCTCATTATCTGTAGAAAGAAGAGAGTGGTTCCACTTCTGGCATGACAGTAAGGAGCTCCTCAGAGTACTGGTGAAAATTATTTTTTTAATTTTTTAAATTTTTTTATTAACATATAATGTATTATTTGCCCCAGTGGCACAGGTCTGTGGTTCATTAGGCTTACACATTTCACAGCACTCACCATAGCACATTATTTTTAAAAAACAATTTAAAATTTATGGAAATTGTCCTAAGGGCATACAGTACATGAAGAAACATGTTCTAAAATCTTTAGAGATGGATGTGTAACTTTGAATATATTGAAAACCACTGAATGGCATACTTTTTTTAGAGAGAGAGTACACAAGCATGAACAACACGAGGGGGAGGGGCAGGGGGAGAGGGAGAGAGAGAATCTTAAGCAGACTCCACATCCAGTGTGGAGCCTGACACAGGGCTCAACTGAGGGCTCCATCTCATGACCTTGAGATCTTGATCTGAGCTGCAATCAACAGTTGGATGCTTAAACTACCAAGCCACCCAGGCACCCCAGAATGCTATGCTTTTTTTAATTAACATATAATGTATTATTTGTTTCAGCAGTGCAGGTCCGTATCAGTCTTACACAATTCACGGCACTCACCATCTGAATGCTGTACTTTTAATGGACAAACTGAACTGTACATGTACAATGTCATGTACATCATATCTCAATAAGGCTATTAAGATTTAAGAAAGAGGGGCTCCTGGGTGGCTCAGTGGGTTAAGCCTCTGCCTTCAGCTCAGGTCACAGTCTCTGGGTCCTGGGCTCGAGCCCCACGTTGGGCTCTCTGCTCAGCAGGGAGCCTGCTTCCCCATCTCTCTCTGCCCGCTTCTCTGCCTACTTGAGATCTCTCTCTTTGTCAAATAAATAAATAAAAAATCTTTAAAAAAAAATAAGAAGAAGAAGAAAGAAGCAGGGAAAGCAAACCTCAGATTCTGTCTTCCAGACTGCACCCAGAATAGTATTAGTGAAATAAAGGAGAATGTAAAACTTATCTATTGCTGTCTAACAAATTTCCCAAAACTTAGCTGCTTAAAACAGCAAAGATTTAACTCTCAGTTCCTGTGGGTCAGGAATCCTGGGCACAGTTTAGCTGGGTGCTTCCTAGTCCAGGTCTCTTATGAAGTTACAGATAAGTCATTGGTCAGAACAGTGGTAGTCACATCAACTCTTGGCTTGGACTGGAAAATTTGCTTCTAATCTCACTCACAAATATATTGACTGGGAAGATCAGCTTCCAGGTCATTTATGTGGTTGCTGACAGGCTTTGGTTACTCATTACAAGGACCTGAATGTTCTCAAGATGGAAGCCATAGTCTTTTTATAACCTAATCTTGAAAGTGGAATCCCATGACTTCTGCTGTATTCTTTTCATTACAAAGAGCCAATAATTGTACCCACACTCAAGGGCAGAGGATCACACAATGGTATGAATACCAGGAGGCAAGGATTATCATGCCTGTCACAGAGAGATTTTCCCAGGCTAAGATATTCTATCTTCTGTTTTCTGACTATGTCTGTGGAGGATGATAAATTTATAGAACAAAGCTAGAGAAGTTATAATACAGTATAATATGTGATGTGCTTGGGATTGCATAGGGAGGGAAGAGGCACTTTATTTATTTATTTATTTATTTTTACCTTTTTTTTCCCCAATTTATTTATTTTCAGAAAAACAGTATTCATTATTTTTTCACCACACCCAGTGCTCCATGCAAGCTGTGCCCTCTATAATACCCACCACCTGGTACCCCAACCTCCCACCCCCCCCCCACTTCAAACCCCTCAGACTGTTTTTCAGAGTCCATAGTCTCTCATGGTTCACCTCCCCTTCCAATTTACCCAAATTCCCTACTCCTCTCTAACGCCCCTTGTCCTCCATGCTATTGATTATGCTCCACAAATGAGTGAAACCATATGATAATTGACTCTCTCTGCTTGACTTATTTCACTCAGCATAATCTCTTCCAGTCCCGTCCATGTTGCTACAAAAGTTGGATATTCGTCCTTTCTGATGGAGGCATAATACTCCATAGTGTATATGGACCACATCTTCCTTATCCATTCATCCGTTGAAGGGCATCTTGGTTCTTTCCATAGTTTGGCGACTGTGGCCATTGCTGCTATAAACATTGGGGTACAGATGGCCCTTCTTTTCACGACGTCTGTATCTTTGGCACTTTATTTTTTTTAAGATTTTATTTATTTGTAGGGGAGAGAAAGGACAAGCAGAGGGGAAGAGGAGAGGGAAAGGAAGAAGTAGCTTCCCTGCTGATCAGGGAGCCCAATGCTCCATCCCAGGACCCTGAGATCATGACCTGAGCAAAGGCAGAGGCCCAACCAACTAAGCCACCCAGGAGCCCCAAGGAAGCACTTTAATCTAATGCTGGAAGGACCTGGATGTGTGGTCAAAAAATTGATCTTGGAAGATGTGATATCTGACCCTTGTTTTGAAGTGAAGAGTAACTCTGGCTAAGAAGATGGGGTGGATGATGAACTCTGGAAAACAGAAAAGAAGTTTTAAAAAAATAAATTACAAAAAGAAGATGGGGTGCAGAAGGGAGAAAGCACATAGAGGCACTGTATCTTAAAAAACTGCAGGCAGTTTAATATAATTGTAAATGAGGGTGTGTGCATGTGTGTGTGTATGTGTATGTGTGTGTGTGTTTTCAGGGGGATAAATATGTGAAAGGACTAGATCCGGAAGGTCTAGATATGACATAAGAAGTTGGAATGTTTACCTGAAGACATATGGGAGTTAGGTTATAATAAGGGAAGTCACTTGGTTCTTATGGGAGCAGAGCTAAGTGAAAATATGTCAATTGTGCATTAAATTAAATGGAATCTATATCTTCTGACTTTGAAAAAGGAAGAAATATAGACAGGAATTTCCAATAACCATTCTCTAAAAATGCCTCATGTATTCCTACTTTTGTACCATTGCTTACTCTTTCTACACCTTTTCCTGCCCTTTTCCCCCTGTTCTCATACCCCTTTTTCTTCAGAGTCCACCTTAAGGAATGGCGACCTCCACAAAAATGTCCAGTATTTTAATGCATAGGATTAACTTTCTCTGAACTTCACAGCATTTGAATATCATACTGCTTCTTTTATCCTTTAAATAGATAATCTGGTACATTTATATATTTCCTCTTCATTCAAACATTTTATGAATACTTATTATCTTATGTGCAGAGCATTGTATAAAATGCTTCAGTAATATCCCGCTATACATGATATGGAACACTGTCGCTGCCCTCAAGAAGTCCCAGTCTAGGCCTGAACCACCACAGAAGATTACGAGAAGCGAGTATAAAACATGCAATCTCCAGGGCCTACCCAAGACTCACCAAATAACAATCCGAGAATAAGGCACTCAAATCTAGATCTTAATACATTCCTACTGAGATTCTAAAGAACATTAAGCTTGCGAACTAGTGGTCTAGTGAAAGAGATAAGAATACACATAAATATGGGATATATTCGTATGCCAACGTATGATGAATATAGGGGAAGGCAAGGAAAAATAAGATAAAAAGAGTGAAGGAAGTAAACCATAAAAAACTCTTAACACTAGGGAACAAACAGAGGGTTGCTGGAGGGGTGATGGGTGGGGGGGATGTGGTAACTAGGTGATGGACATTAAGGAGGGCACTTGATGGAACGATCACTGGCTGTGATATGCACCTGATGAATCACTAAATTCTACTAATAATACACTGTACATTAACTAAATTGAATTTAAATAAAGAATTAAAAAAAATAATCCCCACACCAGGTAGAATGTGCTAGCTGTGTGTCTCATGAAACTCAGGGGTCCAGAGATCATTGGTAGATGGGACAATTTAGGGAATTTCATTGACAAGATAGTATTTTAATTGTCATATCGGAGGGACAGTTACTGATACATCCTCTTATTTATTTGTTTTGATTCCCTTGTCTTTGACATACAAGTCTTGGCTTTTTCTTGAGAATGCTGCTCCTTTAACAGGAATAGCAAACAAATTTTTAAAGCATGTGTTTCCAAGAGGAGCTTTTCCAAATTGGTCTTAAGATCTTGATTCTCCATTTGCTAGCCTCTTCTGCCACATCTTTTTAAATCCAGACTTGAAAAACCAAAACTGCATTTACTTCTTTATCCACTTAGATATGCTGTTCACATTCACTGTGTGCTTGTGGGAGGATGAGAGCTATATAAATCCAAGGTGTTATTATTATTACGATCTCTCACTGCTGTTCCCTTTTGGCCCTTTATTCTAGGCTTTCAACTTGACTTAGTTTGAATTCTGCTTAATCTGATCTTCAATTTAATTCTATTTTAATAAAGTAATATATCAATAATAACAATGGTAATTATAAGAAAGTAGTCAGATCTGTTTATTGCAAACCTCAGTGGACTAAGACCAATTTTCCCTGAATGGGGTCCTAAAGATACTCAAGTGCAACATCTCTATTTAGGGACATGTCTGCTGAGTGGAATTTTTTTTTTTTTACATTCATAGGGTTGATTAGCGCTGATAATTTCTTTCTTTCTTTTTTTTTAAAAATTTTTAAATTTATTTTCAGCGTAAGAGTATTCATTGTTTTTGCACCACACCTAGTGCTCCATGCAATCTGTGCCCTTTCCAATACCCACCACCTGGTTGGTAGTTTCTTTACAGATGTTCTTATTACTGAAGAATAGAGGTACTGTTATTGGAGAGATTAAAGAAAAGCTGAACATTAGCCCACACAACAATGCTCAATCCCTTTTCGGAGATTGTGCTACCTTTGGCATCTCCTGGCTGGCATGTATCACCATCTTCTGATATTAAATCCCGTATCAATCACTGTCCATTCAGAAAAGCAGAAGCCATTTGGGTATTTTACATATACAGAGAGGTACACGGAGAGTAATTTGGGGGAATTAAAAGCTTTTGTTCCATTGGAAGGACTGCAGTAAAGAACGTCCAGAGATTGCTTTGGGGAAACAAGGATGTGTGAGGATGTCAGCAAAGCCACCACTAGTGATATCTGCTGCCTGCTCACAAGGGGCATGACCTCAACTGCCTGCATTATATCAGAGGCACAAACTGGCTCTAGTGGGAAAGATGGACAGAGCAGCCTTTCTCCGGTCTCTGCTTTTTCCATTATCCTCTGTTGCCTTAGGTTTGGCATTTTTTTGTACCCTTAGAATGACATGGAGGGTTTGTGTTATGGTGAGTGCTGTGAATTGTGTAAAACGGATGAATCACAGACCTGTACCCCTGAAATAAATAATACATTATAGGTTAATTAAAAAAAAGAATAACATTCATGTTAAAATATGTGGACATGTGCTCCAAAATGTAAAACATTTTTTCACTTAGTCAATTATAAACATATTCCTGTCACTAAATATGATGCACTAGGATTTTAATGGCTGTGTGGCATCTTTCATAGGGTTAGATTGTAATTTATGAACCACTATATTATTTACAGCAATGGGAAATATTGCCTGTGTTGGAATTCTGGATTTGATGTTCACTGGTTTTGTGACCTTGACAAGTGACTTAACTTCTTTAACCTTCATATTCTTCATTTGTAAAATGGAATTCAAAGTATTAACAACCTTTTGGGTTGTCAAGACCGTTGAAAGAGATTGTGTATAAAAAGTGCTTCCCCAGTGTCTGCCATATTAAAAGCTCTCATTAACTAGTGTGGACTATTATTATTATTATATCATAACTCTTAAGACTATAACATTATTTCCTCTTTATAAATTCCTAGTGATTGCACTTACGGATCAAATCTATGTGCATTTTTGTGATTTTATTTTTTTTGTAGAGAGTATGAGTGGATACATATAACACATTTTTTCCAGATAAATTGGGCAATTTATATTCCTACAAATAGTTGTATAATTACCTATTTTGCCATACACTCACAATTTCAGGATATTATAATCTCAATCATTATGGTATAGCTTTTCAACTGTCAAACTGGTCTTGTTTTAATTTAAGCTTTCTGTCCTTCTACATTATGAATTGTTTGTTAATTTCCATTTCTTTTTAAAATTTTTTTATTTATATTCGATTAGTTGACATATAGTGTACTATTAGTTTCAGAGTTAGAGTTTAGTGATTCATCGGTCTTATGTAACACCAGTGCTAATTACAAGTGCCCTCCTTTATGCCCATCAGCCAGTTACCCCTCCTAGCCCCTCCCCTCCAGCAACCCTCAGTTTGTTTCCTACAGTTAAGAGTCTCTTATGGTATACCTCCCTCTGTTTTAATCTTATTTTATTTTTCCTTCCCTTCCCCTATGATCCTGTTTTGTTTCCATTTCTTACTGATTTGTAAGATATTCTAGATTAGATGACATATATAAAAATACTATAAAATATATATTATAATATAAAATACTAATATAATATTCTTTTGGTACATGTTATAAACATTTTCTTATTTATTGTTTGCCTTTAAATTTGTTTATTGTACCATTTGACATCCAAAGTTTTAAATTGTAATTGGTCAAATCTGTCATGTTTTCTCTGTTTCTTTTTTCTCTGTTTCTCTCTAGCTCTTTTTTCAGATTTAGACTTAGAAATGTCTTCCTACCTGAACAGCAATATTCATAGAATTTTCTTGAAATCACTTTCATTTCATTATGCACTATATAGTCCTAACTCTTATATTTTTAGAAAATGTTTACCAACTGTGGCATTATCATAAATAGTCTCTCTCAGTTGTGTTGTAACGCCATTGTTATTATATACCAAAGTTACTAAAAACTTAAACATACTGGTTTATTTCCATGGGCTTTCCAATTTGTTTCATTGATATGTCTATTTCTGCTCAAGTACTTTACTGCTTCTGTTGTCAGAATAATATGCTTCCGTGTCTAGTAATGCAAATTCATCCTGTACTTTTCTTTAAATAGACTTTAAAACATTTAGAGTAAGTTCAAAATAAATCAATATATTTTGGATTCAGATTGCATTAAATTGATATATCTGGGAAGAATTAACATGTTTTTAATACAAGGAAGAGGGAGAGGGGGAGAGAAAATCAGGAGCAGAGTCTGTGCTGAGTGTGGAGCCCTATGTGGGGCCGATCCCACGACCCTGAGGTCAGGACCTGAGCAGAAATCAATCAACGGAGATATCCAGGCACCCCTAATTTATTCCCCTTTTCATTGATTGTTTTTGTATTTTCCATTTAAAAATAATACTTTTCTTCTTAGAGGTTCCAACATCTTTTATTGGCCAGAGATTATTTATATTTATATTTATATATTTGGTTACCAGTTAGAATAAAGATCTATTTTATATTGTAATAATAATTTACTTATTCCAGTCTTTTATTATTTGACACAATAAGCATAAAGCTTACACTGAGGATCTGTCATGGAACTATTATCAATAAACATTGACTTCCCTTGTCTTCTTCAGTGGTTCTTGCCTTGGATTCTATTTTTTGTCTTGAATGTTGATATTGACAAGTCTGTTTTCATTTTCTTTGTTATTTGTCTGATTCACCTTTGTTTATTCTTTTATTTTCAATACTTCTGAATTGCTTAGTTTTTACACATCTGTCTCATGACAAGTGTGTAGTCTATTCATAGTTGTTCAGTTTCGCAGAGGAAAAAGCTGATTTTGTTTCTTTATAGATCAAAAAAAAACTTAAAAAATGTGTCTGGATACTTGTAAGATCCTTTCTTTATCTGTGGAGGTAAAAACAAACAAACAAACAAACCTACATTATTTGGATATTTGGATATGTTTAGGAGTTAGTCCTTGAAGGTCATTTTAGTCCAGGATCTAGTGAGCATTTTCCATCTACTGACTTAGGTCTTTGTCCACCTCAGGAAAGTTTTCTTCCTTATAACTTTGCTTCTTGCTTCTTTTCCATTTGTTCCACTGCTTCTTTAAGTACAGCAATTCCATCCTCTATATAGTGTATCTTTAGTTTATTCTTTTTGGCATAACTACAAAAATAATTATTTCAAGGGACTTTAAAACTATTTCTATTTACTTTGTGTTCTTTTTAAAAAAGATTTCATTTATTTATTTGTCAGAGAGATAGTGAGAACAGAAGCAAGGGAACAGCAGGCAGAATGAGAAACAGGCTTCCCACTGAGCAGGGAGCCCAACGTGGGACTCAATCCCAGAACCCTGGGATAATGACCTGAGCCAAAGACAAATGCTTTAACAATTGAGCCACCCAGGTGTCCCTTACTTCGTATTCTAAAGAAACTTTACTGCACTTACCATGGGCCTTGTTCACCATACTGAATGCCACCTACTGAGCTGCTAAACTGTACGTACATTTTTACTTATCTGCTTTCCTCACTAGACTCTACTCTGGACCCATCCTAGCTTGTCTGTCCTTGTATCTCCAGTACTCAGTACAGAGTCATCATCTTTTAAACATTTTCAGTGTCCAGAGCTGGAAAAATATATCATGATTTTATACTAATATTTTCCACTCAAACTTATATGAGTTTTACTTAATTTCTTTTTGGTATGTATACTTTCAAAACAATAACATAAATATATTATTACTAATAGAGTGATTATTGAAAGTGATTTGAGAATTCTTTGCAGAGCTTTAAAATTTTTTTGTCCTAAGGGGCGTTAGAGAGGAGTAGGGAATTTGGGTAAATTGGAAGGGGAGGTGAACCATGAGAGACTATGGACTCTGAAAAACAATCTGAGGGGTTTGAAGTGGCGGGGGGGGGGGGTGGGAGGTTGGGGTACCAGGTGGTGGGTATTATAGAGGGCACGGCTTGCATGGAGCACTGGGTGTGGTGAAAAAATAATGAATACTGTTTTTCTGAAAATAAATATATTGAAAAAAAATTTTTTTTGTCCTTGGGGTATATCCTACTAGAATGTATAATCAAACTTCAGTGTTTTAAAATCCCTTGAAATAATTATTTTTGTAGTCATGCCAACAACTTGATATATAATTAAGTTCATTTATTTTATTTTTGTTTTTCAACAATCCCTTTTTAAATTTAACTTTGTTTTATAGTTATGTAAAATGTTCACCTTGTTCCAAAGAAAACAAAAACAAGGTACATTAAAAGAAGTCTAGTTTCTCTCCTTATCCCTCCCATTCTGTTCCCTCTGTCCCTATTACAGATAACCATTAAAAATAGTTTTGGCTTATCCTTCCTTTGTTTCCCTTTTAAAATATAAGAAAATATAAATATAATTATCTATAATTAATAATTTTTACACTTTCTTATATAAAAATAGTATAATATAGCACATGGTTCTGTACTCCACTTTGGTAGAAAATAATATATAATCACTTCATGGTAGTATAGGGAGCTCTGCCTCATTTCTTTCATATGGCTGCAAGCTATTCCATTGTATGGACGTCCCAGTTAATTAAAACAGTTTCTTACTATCTGCACTTGGAGTGTTTCCAGTCTTGCTATTTCAGTATATGTCATTTTATATTTTTGACATTGTATGATGGGGATACACCCCTAGAGGTGGGGTTGCTGAATCAAAGAGTAAATGCATGTGTAATTTGCTAAATCTTGCCAAATTCCACTCTGTAGTAGGTGTATCCTCTTGCTTTCCCATTAGCCATGTATGTGAGCACCTGTTTTCCCATCGTCTCACCAACAGAGAGATAGATATTACTAAACTTTTAGATTTTTGCCAGCGTAATAAGTGAAAAATGGTATCACAGTCCAGGTTTAATTTACATTTTTATGTTTCAAATGTTTTAAGAAATGAGTATTTGCATTTTCTAGTGTGAACTGTTATAGCTCTCTAATTTTTCTGTAAGGTTGTGACAAAAAAGTTAAGAATTCAAAGATCTGTACCATATGACATTTTTTGTTGTAAAGATTAGGACTAGTTAGATAATATCTACAAATCAGGTACGAAGAACAAAAAGAGTATTAGCTGGGTAGAATAAAGGGCCAGCTAAAGTTTAATCAATACTTAATCTGTATCTTGTCATCATCACATTGAATTCTTAACTGATTTGTTTGTGCAAAACTCTCCAGAAATATTTTACCTTTAAAAGATTGGTCTTATCACCTGTGAAATGTAACCTCTAACCTTGGGACAATCTTAATGACAATTGAGCATTTCATTATGTTTGTCAGAAGAAATTGAAATTGCCTGTCAACCTTGTAATTTTTAACTCACTGAACATGATCACACAGATATTGTTACCATTTGTTCAACTGGCATATACATTTGTATATTTTCTTGTCAGTCAAGAAAGGATCTTTATTTAGTTTGACTTAGCAGATTCGTTATTAAGCACCAAAGGGAAATCTTATAATACCATTAAAAACCTGTTTTAGCATTATTTGCTTCTGCATATTCCCTGGCTCAGCCAATTTCCTTTTTAAACCTAATAGTTTTGTTTTAATCAATCTGCAATGAGTCAAGGTTAAATTTCCTTTAATTTTACTCTGCACAAAACAGATACTATTTTAAATTAACTTCTGTTTCCTATAGTAAATCTTTATCAAAAATTTGAATGCTCCTCTTCCACCACTCACTTCACTTTCTTCCTTCTTTCTTTTTAAGCTGCAGTGGGATTTCATTGACCTTGTGTTAGTTTCAAGTTCAACTCATTTTTGAATGAGAATTTATCTCAGCTTGGAATATGACACTCAAATGAGTGGGTAGGTTATTTTTGCATACTTTATTTAGCTGTGAGCTGTTGCAATGATCTTATCCTACTTTAACCTGAATGGCTAACCAATATAAGTTTAAATTAGTGCAATGATATAATTGGCAGAAATACATGAGGAGAGAACTGGGATTGTTGATAATCCCATTAGGCAGATTTGTTTGATCATTTCAGTTGAGATTTGTGAAGGCCTTTGTTCAAGTAATGCCCTTAGTTTAAAGGCAGTTTATAAACTTTTTAGCAACAAATCTTCAGGTGAAGCTATCTAATCAATGTTTGAGATAATCATCTGTACTCTATGAGACAGGCTTTGATTCTTTTCCTTAATTACCATCAGAACAGTTTTCTGAAGCATCTGACTGTATCCTGAAAATGAAATGACTCTGCCATATAAAATATTTAAGTTGATAAACACTAAATTTTATTGAATGAATAAAATACTTTATTAAACATGTTAGGTCCCAAAGTGGTAATAGTGGAATCTGATGGACCAACTTCTACTTATATTTCTAATCCCTGCTTGAGAGGCATTTCCTCAGGATGCCCTTCCTGAATGCACCCCATTCAAACTAAATTATTCCCCCTGTTATACATTTATATGCTCTGTAGTACTCCTTAATTATATTAATGGTTGGTGGTTGTTTGTTAATCATTTTATTAATGTCTGCACTTATAGGAAACACAAATTTCAAATGGCACTCAGGTGAGTACAAGATACAAATATTAAATCACATTCTACAAACTGAAGATAAAGACTAAAGGGATATATTTGGGGTGGAGGGATTGGACTCGGGCTGGTGAACAAAGGAGTTTAAAATACTGGGTAGAGTAATAGATTTAAAGTCAGAAGGGTTTGTGTCTATCCTGCTCCTTAGCAGTTGTGTGACTTTAATAAAAACACCTTCTCTCTATGATTCTTACTTCCTGAGTTTATAAAATGAATGGGGAAAATAAAATAATATAATATTTTCTTATAATTCTAGTCATCCTTGATTTTCTTAACTTCTCTTTCATTATCCCTAAAGTGGAGATAATAGTAGTATGTATCTCATAGACTTGTTGTGAATATGGAGATATCTGTTGCAGTTTTTCTTTCTGCCCCTTTTTCATGAAGCGACTAAGCAGTTTTCAAATATTTTTTGAGCCTCTTTAGCAGTCTTATCTTTGGATAGAACCAACACATCAACAGAACTTCCTAGAAACTTCTAGAACAGTGTATGTCAGTTAGGATCTAATTGTGGAATGTCTTGCCCATTCATTAGTAAACTCTGATGGATGGAGGAACATCACACAAGGAGAAACAAATAACATTATTAGTATTCTCCTCTCCTATTAGTCCCCTAGCCTAATTCTGAATGGTGCTTTCTAATCTCTAAATTTTGTTTTTTTCTTCTTCCATTTAGTATAGATGTACTTGTTTACTCTTATGGTCCAAATGTCTTCATTGGTTACTAAGTTGTTTTTCTAAGCTAAATAAAAATACCTCTTTTTCCATTAAGGCAGCAAATTTCCCTGTTGCCAGGTGCTGGCTATATTAGAGAGTAGTTAGCTGATGAAAGTCTGTCTTGTGCAGGCAAGAGAACAAGAAAACCTGAAGGGATGGAGCGTCTGTTTCCTTGGCTTTCTCACTGAACTTCCATCTTGGAAAGAAAATCACCTAAGAGAGCCATCTCTTCTTAGCTCTGTCTAGGCCTGGTAGAACCACACTGAGAATGTTTCCCTAGGCTCAAAGCCACAAGATGGGACAGAAACAGCTGCAGTGGGGGACTCACTACAAGGAGAATGGAGCCATCCTTACTTGAGCTTCACCCGTTCCCAGGCTAATTCCCCCACCTAAAGACCATATGTTCATTTAACAAGGTATAATAAGCCCCCATTTGGTTCCAAGAACTATCCTGAGGCAATATGTTAGTGGAAATTCAAAAGAAGTAGAAGAAAAATGAATACCTAATCTGAAGAAACTCCAGACATTGCCAAGAAACTACGAAACTGAAATCAAGGGGTAAGCTGTGGGCATTGTATTGCAAGCACTGCAAGAGGCCAAGAGAAGGAAAAATAAGTATGAATGGACATTGGTAGGGACAGCTTCATTGTGGATACAGGTGGAGTGAGTATCGGTAGCAGGAAAAAGCACATAGCATACAAGAAAATAATTATAGTATATAGCTTTGTTAAAATAAATGGTTTTATTTCCATATGATCTTAAGCATTCTTTAAAAAATGGAATTCTAGTTTCTTTAAGACAGGTAAATCTTTAATGGAATATAAAAAAACTGCAAAGTCTCTGGTAGGAAGGGCAACGATCTCTTCAAACAAAAATAAAACACTGGTAAAAAAAAAAAAAAAGGAGAGGCATGGGGGGCTGGCCAAAAGTGTATTTATGATCTGTCTAGTAACCTTTTCTGTATTGGAAAACAAATAATTATAGGAAGAAATGTAGTCTGTGACTCTGTTCTGGATCTTTCTTATTGAAGGTGCATTGAAGAGTGAGTTGAAGGATTAAGAAAACCACTTGCAGTCCTCTCTCCCAGGGGAGCAGGAAATTAGCTAGTTAGCTCACATATCAAATACTTATCATGTACCTAGTGCTGTGCTGGGTGCCTTGTATACATTATCTCATTTAAAGTTCTCAATAGTCCCATAGAGACAGCTTTCTCATTTGACCTCTGCTGTCAGATCCAAGGTACTGCCATTCAACTGCATATCTGCAGGCCCAGTATCCGGTGAGAATCATTCTCAGGGGGTTGGCATTGCAAATTAGACCTAGGGAATAATGGCACATTTGCAATATATGCTCAGGCTGAGGAACCGTGAGAGGGGAGGCCAAAAATGTAAAACGGCACAGAGGAGAGAGTGCCAGGTATATGGGTTTCAGTCATTTCTGTTCTCTTTTCTCTGGAGCTAAATAATGGGCTGTATATTTCACTGGGGGTCATATTAGGACTCTTGTCATAATTCGTTTATTTTTCTCAGGGAGGAGGAGAAAGATTTATTTCCCCATATTGGATGCTGTGCATTTGGGCAAAATTGGGGAGTAGAAGGTGAAATTAGGAAGCTCTTAAAGGTCGTGATGAAAACATTTATTGATAGGTTTGCCAACATACATTCTTTCATTCTATTGCCCTGACAATTAGCTGAGCACCCATCATGTGCCAGACATCAGTAAATTGCTGGGTTTATGACAAAGATCAAGACACAGTCCCTGACTCAAAGCTCTCTGAGATTAATAACAACGTAGTAAGGTAAGTACTTCGATGAGCAAAAGAAGGAATAGAGACAGAAGAGGGGTTCAACCCAGTTCCAGAGTATAGTGGCATCTCAACCTTACAAACAATAATCCTAATAATGAGAAAATGTGTGCTCAATTTAATTTTCTGTCATACCCTATTTCCTTTCTCAGCACTATATCTCTCTAGGCAATATGACCTGAAAGTCTAAGATATTTCAAGAGCAAGGGCATTTGCTGGCACTTTTGTGCCAGAGGGTCAGTCTGTAGCAGCAGAGGGAAGGACTTTAAGAAAGCTAAGTGCTCCATGTACAAATATAGTCTTAAAAGAACTCTTCTCAGATATCTCATCTTCGGAGATCAATGCCTGAGAGCAGCCAAAAAAATTTTAAGTCCTAGATGTAACTTCCTATGGATGACGAATGTGGTGGCAGATTGTATCCAGCCAGGAAAACCAGCACTAGCTAGTCAGAAGAGAGAGCTTTTAAGATTTGAGATATCATTTTGGCATAGTGCAAAGGGCAGTCAATTCAGGCCTCAAGTGTCTTCTTTGGATTGTAAGTCTTGTGCTAGTAATGGGAACAAGTCCTAACTCAAACATTTTGGTCAAGGAAAGGAAGGAAATCAACACATATTGATTGCCTACTGTGAACTGGGCACTGTGCTGGTTTTGCATGTGAACTCAGAACCATCCTTGGGGTGGTGGAAATCAACAGACAGGAACATGAGACTCAGAGAGGTTAAGTATCTTAAGTTCACATAACTGTTAGGTAGCAGAGCCAAGATTCAAATTCAGCTCCAAATTCTAGTTGACAACAATGAAGTCAGATTCAAAGGCAAGCATGTTTGGAGGGTAGACTCATTTACATGCAGAAAATGTTTGATTTCATTCTTCTGCTTTCCTTGGCTCTGAAGAAGTTGTGCCCTGGGTAACAGCTTGTGGGTGCTTAGGGTTAATCACTGTATTACATAGCCATAAATTCCCTTTACAAAGAGCTGTCTCGGTGGATTTGCTGCTCTTGTCAATCCCTTCTAGGCACTAGCTAATCAGGTCAGGAACACAGTAGCCGAGACCAGAGCCAAAGCGAAACTTGTCAAACTGTTTTGACTGTCTTAACATGACTGAAACATGTTCACAGTGAAAACATTTGGAAAATATTCGTGAGTTTTGAAGCACCAGATCAGTGTGGTTTCCATCCCCCCTTTCTTCCCCTCCCAACTCCTACACTCCCAACGTGTTCAGGGGCTGGTGTAGAGAGGCCATGTTACTGCAGTGGAAAAGGTTTTAAAGAAAAGTCTGTGTACTGACAGCCAATTAGGAGGTTTCTGCTGGGAGTCTGCCCTGGACTGACAGCAGAGCTACAAATCCAGAGCAACCTGGCCAGGCTGAAACATTCCCCTAATGGCCCTTGAAACAAGTTTTTGGGTGAAAAAAGCCCAAACTTTGATATGTCAAAAGGTCAGTTGGTTAGTTCTTGCTTTATTTTAAGTAGAAAAGAAGGGGCAATGAATAGGTGATTTCATGATTTCTTGCCTCTATTACCATCATTCTCTTTCCAGATAGAATATTTATTTGCTCTTGTATAAAGAAAGACCACATCTCCAAGATGCTACCACATACATGCACAGCCTTATTTTGGGTGGTCACGTGACTTATTCAGATGCTGATAGATGAATACCCACTCCAAACACATGCTTGTTTTATGGGTGACAGTATCAAGAATTAGCCACAGTTACAATGGCTTCCGATTAAGATTGATTATCTTCTCTATATCATAAATCATAATCCCATGACATTCATCCTGGTCATCACTCTATGCCAGGAGTGGAGCAAGATATTTGGGAAAAGCCATGTGACTCAGAACAGGGAATCCTTTTGCTTTAATAATAGAAACACGACTCCAGGAGGGCCAAGATGGCAGAGTTGGGGGACCTAAGCTCACCTCATCCCATGTAGACAACTAGATAACACTTATATCAGTGTAAATAACCCAGAAAGCAACCCAAATCCTGGCAGAACAAACTCCACAACTAAAGTAGAGAGGAGGCCACACTGAAGAGGGTAGAAAAGGTGGACACGCAGTGGTGAGTGAAACCCCGGTTGCCTGCCGTGAGGAGGGAGCCAAGGGTGCAGAGAAGGGTGAAAAATAGACTGTTATGTTGGGGAGCCTGCACAAGAAAGACAAATCCCCATAACACTTGGCTTTGAAAGTGAGAGGGGCCAAATTTCTTGAGTTCTTACAACCAGTGAGACTTAAAGCCTGGAATTTAAAAATCAGTGGGTTCAGCCCAGACAAAGCCCAGAGGGTGTTAGGAAGCTGAGTCCCTGGCCTTAAAGACACAGCCCTTGAAGATACAGCATAGAAGCAGCAGTTTGAAAGACACCTGGGGCTTATGGGAAGGAGAGTTAGTTACACATCTCAGAGCAAATCCTAGAGGGACAGAGCTCACAGAAGGACTTCTCCAGAAATAAAGGAACTGACAAGTATCATGTCCCTCCCCTGTCCTTCAGCATAAACACATGCCACCTGCAGGAACTAGGGCAGTCCAATGTAAGTATTGTTACCCTGGATTTCTTTCCACTTCTACTTGCATGATAAATGTTTCTTCATCCCCTCACTTTCAGTCTGCAGGTGACACTCACTACTGAACTTGCTTACACCAAGCTCTGGTACCTGTGCTTTGGTGGATCTGTCCTTCCCAGCCACATTTGCCTCAGTCTGGGCACTGTGTTCCCCTCCTCCAGAAGATGGGTGCAAGCCATGCCAACACTGCATCTCCTGACCTGCAAGTTTCATGGGGCCTCAGTCTGGCTGTGGTGGCAGCCCTGCAGAAGTCCAAAGCACACCCTGTTAAAATTGCATGCCCCAGCCATGCAACCCTAGTCCTGGCCAGGTGATGACAGGGCCCATTTGGCAAGTCAGCCCACACATTATTAAAACTGTGTGCCCCACCCCGGCTGGGAGCCAAACACTGCCCACATTAGGCAGAGAGAACCTCTGCAGATGACTGAACTAAAGGAGAAAGTGTCCAAGACACAACAGCTGGGTGCACAAAACACAGATAGGCAACACCCCTGAAGTGCCAGGTTCTAGTGAATAGGACACTGCAGGGCACTACAGGACCTCTTCTTCATAAGGTCATTATTTTCAAGAGCAGAAGACATAACTGAACCTCCCTAACACACAGAAATAGACACACAGAGTTAGGCAAAATGAGGAGACAGAGAAATTTATCCCAGATGAAAGAAAAGGACAAGGCCATGACCAGAGATCTAAGTGAAACCGGTATATGACATGAGGAGACAGAGGAATAGGTTCCAAATGAAAGAACAGGACAAAATCACAGCAAGATAACTAAGTGAAATGGAGATAAGCAATATACCTGTCAGAGAATTGAAAGACTTTTTAAAAATTTTATTCATTTATTTACTTACTTACCTACTTATTTATTTGGTGGAGGGAGGAGCAGAGAGAGAGAGGACCCTGATATCATGACTTGAGCTGAAACCAAGAATTGGATGCTTAACCAACTGAGCCATCCAGGTGTCCCCACCTTTTTAAAGATTTTTTTTTAATTTATTTATTCCAGAGAGCAAGAGAGAGAAAGAGACAGTCTGTCAGAGAAAGTAAGATTATAAAGACACTCACTGGACTTGAGAAAAGAGTGGAGGACATCAGTGAGATTTTTAATATAGAAATAAAAAGAACCAATAAGAGATGAAGAGGGTAATAAACAATATTAGGAGTATGCTTGATGCAATGGAAGAGAAAGGAATCCAAGCATACCACTAAAGAAAGACAGCAAAGTGGGAGAAAAGAGAGCAAGAGAAGAAAAGAACAGAGGAGAAAAACTACAAAAACAACCATAAAACAAGTAACAAAATGGCAAAAAGGTCATAGCTATCAATAATGACCTCAAATGTAAATGGACTAAATGCTCCAATCAAAAGACATAAGGTAACAAAATGCATAAAAAAACAACAAAAGAAAACAAAACAACACAAGACTGTTTATATACTGCTTGTAAGGGACCCTTTTTAGACCTAAAGACACCTGCAAATTGAAAGCAAGGGGATGAAGAAACACTTATCATGTAAGTGGAAGTGAAAAGAAAGCCAGGACAGATACTTATATTGGACAAAATGGGCTTTAAAACAAAGACTGTAACAAGATACAAAGATAGATGCAATATAATAATAAAGGGAACAATCCAACAAGAAGACATAACAATTGTAAATGTTTACACACCCAAGATGAGAGCATCCAAATACATAAAACAGTTAATGACAAACATAAAGGAACTAATTGATAATATTAGGATAATAGTAGGAGACTTACACCCCACTTTCATCAATGGACAAGCACAAAATCAACAAGGAAACAGTGACTTTGAATAACACTAGACCAGAAGAATTTAACAGATATATTCAGAACATTCCATCCTAAAACAGCAGGTATGCATTCTTTTCAAATGTACATGGAACATTCTCCAGAATAGATCATATATTAGCCCACAAAACAAGTCTCAACAAATTCAAAAAGATTGAAGTCTTTTCTGATGATGATGCTATGAAACTAGAAGTCAACCACAAGAATAAATCTGGAAAGAGCATAAAGACATGAAATTTAAATAACATGGTACTAAACAATGCATGGATCAACCAAGAAATCAAAGAAGAAATTTTTAAAAATTACATGGAGAAAAATGAAATTGAAAATACAATGGGACACAATTTCTGGGATGCAGCAAAACTGGTTCTAGGAGGGAAGCTTATAGCAATGTGGACCTATCTCAAGAAGCAAGAAAAATCTCAAGTAAAAAACCTCACCTTACACTTAAAGGAGCTAGAAAAAAAATAGTAAACAAAATCTAAACCCAGCAAAAGGAAGGAAATAATAGAGATTAGAACATAAATAAGTGATATAGAAACTAAAAAAGCCACAATAGACCAGATCAGTGAAACCAGAAGTTGGCTCTTTGAAAAGATAGCAAAGTTTTGAGTCAGACTCATCAAGGAAAAAGAAAAAAAAGGAAAAGGAGGAGGGGAGGAAGAAGGACTCAAATAAACAAAATCACAAATGAAAGGAGGAGAAATAACAACTGACAACCACATAAATACAAAGAATTGTAAGAGAATATTATGAAAAATTATATGATGACAAATTGGACAACTTACAAGAAATGGATAAATTCCTAGAAACATATAACTTCCACAGACTGAATCAGTAAGAAATATAAAATTTTAACAAACTAATTACCAGCACAGAAATTGAATCAGTACTCAAAAAAAACTTCCAACAAACAAAGGTTCAGGACCAGATGGATTCACAGGTGAATTTTACCAAACATTTACATAAGAGTTAATACCTATTCTTGTCAAACTATTCCAGAAAACACAAAAAGAAGGAAAACTTCCAAATTCATTCCAGGAGGCCAGCATTACCCTGATACCAAACCAGATAAAGATACCACAAAAAAGAGAACTACAGGCCAATATCTCTGATGAATATAGATGCAAAAACCCTCAACAAAATATTGGCAAACCAAATCCAACATTAAAAAAATCATTCACCATGATCAAGTGGGATTTATTCCCAGGATGCAAAGTGGTTCAATATTTGCAATCAATCAATGTGATACATAACATCCATAAAAGAAAGGATAAGACATAGAAAAAGCATTTGACAAAGTACAACATCCATTCATGAACTCAATAAAGTCCAGGATACAAAATCAATGTGCAGAAATCTGTAGCATTTCTATATATTAATAATGAAGCAGGAGAAAGAGAAATTACGAAAACGTAAAACAATGTAAAACAAACGTAAAAAACATAAAAAACGTAAAAACAATCCCAATTACAGTTCCACCAAAAATAATAAAATATCTAGATAAACTTAACCAAAGAGATGAAAGACTTATAGTTTGAAAACTGTAAAATGTTGATGAAAGTGGGGTGCATGGGTGGCTCTGTTGGTTAAGTGGCTGTCTTCAGCTCAGGTCATGATGCTAGGACCCTGGAGTCAGCCCACTTTGTTGGGGTGGTGGTCTCTGCTCAGCGGGGAGCCTGCTTCTACCTCTCCCTCTGCCTGCTTGTGTTCTGTCTCTCTCTCTTTCCATCAAATAAATAAATAAAGTCTTTTTAAAAATTGATGAAAGAAATTGAAGATGACACAAAGAAATGGAAAGATATTCCATGCTCATGGATTGGAAGAACAAATACTGTTAATATGCCTATACCACCCAGAGCAATCTAAACATTAAATGCAATCCTTATCAAAATACTGACAGCATTTTTCACAGAACTAGAACAATCTTTTTTTTTTAAGATTTTATTTATTTATTTGACAGAGAGATCACAAGCAGGCAGAGAAGCAGGCAGAGAGAGAGGAGGAAGCAGGCTCCCTGCTGAGCAGAGAGCCCGATGCGGGCCTCGATCCCAGGATCCTGAGATCATGACCTGAGCCGAAGGCAGCGGCTTAACCCACTGAGCCACCCAGGCACCCTAGAACAATCTTTTTAAAAACTTTTTTATTTTTAAAATTTCTTTTCAGTGTTCCAGAATTCATTGCTTATGCACCACACCCAGTGCTCCATGCAATATATGCCCTCCATAATGCCCACCACCAGGCTCACCAACCTCCCACCCCTGGCTCCTCCAAAACCCTCAGATTGTTTTTCAGAGCCCACAGTGTCTCATGATTCATCTCCCCCTCCAATTTCCCCCAACTCTCTTCACCTCTCCATCTCCCCATGTCCTCCGTGTTATTCCTTATGCTCCATAAATAAGCAAAACCATATGATAATTGACTCTCTCTACTTGACTTATTTCATTCAGCATAATCTCTTCCAGTCCCATCCATGTTGATACAAAAGTTGGATATTCATCCTTTCTGATGGAGGCATAATACTCCATAGTATATATGGACCACATCTTCCTTATCCATTCGTCTGTTGAAGGGCATCTTGGTTCTTTCCACAGTTTGGTGACTGTGGCCATTGCTGCTATGAACATTGGGTTACAGATGACCCTTCTTTTCACTACATCTGTACCTTTGGGGTAAATACCCAGTTGTGCAATTGCAGGGTCATAGGGAAGTTCTATTTTTAATTTCTTTTTTTTTTAAAAGATTTTACTTATTTATTTGACAGACAGAAATCACAAGCAGGCAGGCAGAGAGAGAGAGGAGGAAGCAGGCTCCCCGCCGAGCAGAGAGCCCGATGCGGGGCTCGATCCCAGAACCCTGGGATCATGACCCGAGCCGAAGGCAGAGGCTTTAACCCACTGAGCCACCCAGGTGCCCCGCTATTTTTAATTTCTTAAGGAATCTCCACACTGTTTTCCAAAGTGGCTCCATTAACTTACATTCCCACCAAGAGTGTAAGAGGGTTCCCTTTTCTCCACATCCTCTCCAACACACGTTGTTTACTGTCTTGTTTATTTTGGCCATTCTAACTGGTGTAAGGTGCAATCTCAATTGGTTTTGATTTGAATCTCCCCGATGGCTAGTGATGATGAACATTTTTTCATGTGTCTGTTAGCCATTTGTATGTCTTCATTGGAGAAGTGTCTGTTCATGTCTTCTGCCCATTTTTTGATGTGATTATCTGTTTTATGTGTGTTGAGTTTGAGGAGTTCTTTATAGATCCTGGATATCAGCCCTTTGTTTGTATTGTCTTTTGTGAATATTTTCTCCCATTCCGTGGGTTGTCTCTTTGTTTTGTTGACTGTCTCCAATCTCAAAATCTGTATGGAACCACAAAATACTCCAAATAGCAAAGCAGTCTTGAAAAGGAAAAACAAAACTGGAGGTATCACAATTCTGGATTTCAAGTTATATTACAAAGCTGTAGTAATCAAAACAGCATGGTACTGGTGTAAAAATAGACACATAGATCAATAAAACAGAATAGAAAGCCCAGAACAAAATCCACAGTCATATGGTCAATTAATCTTTGATAAAGGAGGCAAAGATATGCAATGGGAAAAAGACATTCTTTTCAATAAATGGTGTTGGGACAACCGGACAGTGACATGCAAAAGAAAGAAACGGGACCACTTTCTTACACCATACACAAAAATAAACTCAACATGGATATAAGACCTAAATTTATGACCTGAAACCATAAAAACCCTATAAGAGAGGACAGGCAGTAATTTCTCTGACATGGGCTGTAGCAACTTTTGTCTACATAGGTTCACCTGAGGCAAGGGAAACAAAAGCAAAAATAAACTATTAGGACTACATCAAATTCAAAAGTTTCTGCCCAGAGAAGGAAACAATCAACAAAACTAATAAGCAACCTATGGAATGGGAGAAGATCTCTGCAAATGACATATCTAATAAAGGGTCAGTATCCAAACTGTATAAAGAACTTACAAAACTCAGTACTCAAAAAACAAATAATCCAATTAAAAATAGTCAGAAGACATGAATAGACATTTTTCTAAAGAATATATCCAGATTGCCAACAGACACATGAAAAGATGCTCAACATTATTTGCCATCACGGAAATGCAAACCAAAACTATAATGAGATATCACTTCACACCTGACAGAATGGCTAAAATCAACAACACAAGTAACAATAGGTTTTCTTGAGGATGTGGAGAAAAAGGAACCCTCATGTATTGTTGGTGGGAATGCAAACTGCTGCGGCCACTCTGGAAAACAGTTTGGAGGTTCCCCAAAAAGTTAAAAAATAGAAGTACCCTAGAGCCAGCAATTGTACTACTGGGTACCCAAAGAATATAAAAACACTAATTCAAGGGGATACATGCACCCCTAGGTTTATAGCAACATTATTTACAATAGCCAAACTATGGAAGCTGCCCAAGTGTCCATTAGTAGATGAATGGATAAAGAAGAGGTGGTACATTCATATGATGCACTATTATGCAACCATAAAAAAAAAAAGATATCTCACCATTTGCAATGGCATGGATGGATTTAGAGAGTATAGTGCTAAGCAAAATGAGTCCAGCAAAGAAAGACAAATACCATATGATTTCCCTTCATGTGTGGAATTCAAGAAACAAAACAGCAAACAAAGGAGAAAAAAGAGACAAACAAGTAACAGACTCTTATCTACATATGGTTACCAGTGGGGAGGTGGGTGGAGGCGGAGAGGTGGGGAAGGTGAAAAAGATTAAGGGGATTAAGAGTACATTTATCTTTTTTTTTTTTTTCTCCCAATTTATTTATTTTCAGAAAAACAGTATTCATTATTTTTTCACCACACCCAGTGCTCCATGCAAGCTGTGCCCTCTATAATACCCACCACCTGGTACCCCAACTTGATGAGCACTGAGTCATCTGTGGAACTGTTGAATCACTATATTACACCCCTGAAACTAATATAACGCTGTGTGTTAACTATACTGGAATTTAAATAAAAATTAATTTAATTTAAAAACTAAAAATACTACTGATGACAGTGGTGATGATGATGCCCTTAACTCTCTAGCTCCACTATAACTCAGGCTGACATTTCCTTAGAGAAGTTCATTTAGAGAAGGAAATCCATAGCAAAGTTTCTCAATTATTGTCTTGTCATTCCAGATAGAATAATGTTATTATCATATAGAGTAAAAGGAAAGTACTTCTCACTGACAGAACTGAATAGTCTAGGGCTCTGGCTGCCCCAGGCCCCTCCTGGTTTTCTGAATTTTGGGAGTGGTCTTAGCGAACCTGTAACCCCTGCACGTGGGTTGGAAATCTCTCTCATATAGATGACAGTTAATAAAGATCATCTTCCTGATTCAGACCCACATAGTAGTTTTCCTAGACATTTCAAATCACCATGTATCTTGAAATCCCTTAGATCTAATTTTTAATAAGTTGGAAATGTCTTTGATTTACTAACTTTAGCTGAAGTGGCTTTGTCTTTTGTTTCCATTAAGTGTTGTGTCCATTGGTATCTTGAAGGTCTTTGAGAACCCTATGTAAATAATTTGCTATCCTAATTTCATAGAGATGATGCTGCAGGCTTCCCACTCTAGCAGAAGGATAGGTGCTCTGAGTAATTCTCCAATGGATAGGATGGGTTTGCCCTGATCCAGCTGTTCTCTGTCTGAGGGACTCATGAGACACTGGGTGGGACTGGGAATCCAGTCTATTAAAACAGAAAAATCGGCTATTCTTTGCTCATGCTGTCTCCTCTGGCAAAAACCTCTCTTCTTTTCTCCATCCTGGAAATAGCTATTCTAAACTTAGGCCCAGCCTCCTCCAAGAAACCTCCTCCAAGAAACCTCTAAGATCTACTGTACTATGTATGTTATATCACAGCATTTATCACACCATGTAGTAGACATCTTTCACTGAGGCCCTCTACGCTGTGATCCACAAAGGGGCAGGGACTCCTAGGACTGGCTCCCCAGTGGCTGGCTCAGGGAGAAAAAGTTTGTTGAATAAAATCTTGAATATATGAACAGACCCACGTGGAGATCAGAGTTCACATCTTTGGGCTTATTTATCTTGTAACAGATACTTTCTACATATTACCTCACATAATCCTCCCAACAAAATGAGGTGACTGTCATTAGCTCCATCTTACAAGAAGCTTAACAGAAAGGGATGTTAAGTGACTTGCCGAAGAGAAGTGGCCAAACCAAGGTTTCAAACCCAGCTTTGATGGATCCTATTTGCTTTTGCCCTCTGAGCCTCAGTATTGCTTTTGCCCTCTGAGCCTCAGTATTTTTTCCAAATTGTCCATTCTTAAATAATCCATCGGTACAGAGCAGATCGTTTTAATAACAACAATAAAGATATTGCATACATTTTAGTTTGGTTTTGGGGGGCTCCTAATATTTCTGAGACTCCATGATTTTTAGAAACTCTTTGGACTGTAGCCATTCTATGAACTGCAGCATTATCAAGTGAGTTCATCTCATGCCTATACTTTTGAAAAATGAGATTCTGTAAGTGATGTTAACAGAAACTCAAAAAAGAAAAGACACCCACAACCAACTTCAAACTAGAGCTCTAAACTATTATTACTATAAACTGTTATTATTGGACTATTTCCATTTCCAATTCTACTCAAGAAACTGCTTTAAGATCAACATTCAGGATGTGTTCCTGAAATATGGGTAACAGTTTTCAAGAACTACCTGCTGTTATCACTATTATTGTGCTGGGAATTGTTAATACTTATCATAATGGTCTCACTTTAAATTTGAAGGGTGAATTAATTATGGTAAGCCCATGATGAGAGGCTGCCCACTGTTGCTTTACATACAGACATTGTTAATACATTTGTCTAAGGCTGCAGTGAGCTAGACATGTGGAGTCCTAAGACTTTCTCATATGAATGGCCTCTCCAAATTGTCAAATTATTTGGCTGTCTTAGTTACTGGTTATAGGCTGTGGGTAGTGAAGTAGAAGTTTATGAGTTCAGTCCCCTACCCAAACCATTTGCTGAACTGGGTTCTAGGGCTCAGGTAAGGTATCTAAAGTCCACCCACCCAGGGAGCACAGAGGGCTCCATGAACTTCTTTGATGAGAAGGACTGGAGAGATCATGGATGTTCAGTATACATAAAAGCTCAATTCCACTAAAACCTGCACACAAACACACAAACATACATACAACTCCTCCTGAATTCTTACCATATGTAAAACCCTATGTGGAAATTTATAAATAAAACATCCAATTTAAAAATAAAAACATACAGGATCTTCCTTGTCCTCAGATAGCTTACAACCCAGTCCATGAGGAAGATCTAGATTTAAATAATTGGAACATAAGATGAAAAGCAGAAAGCTCCATAACGGAGGTTAAAAATTAGATACTATGAGATTATAAGGGAAAAATAGAGAAATTTGAACTGATTCTTTTTAAGGTGGCCATGTGGTTGAGGCGGGGATTTTAGGGAAGCTTAAAGGATGAGTGTGCATTTGAAGCATGTCTTTGAGGGAAGAGAGACTGACACGGGATAGTCTGAGCAGAGAGAACAACGTAATGTATGAAATTCTGTGGTGAAAGTTGGGTCAGCTTTGGAAAATACCAAGGAGAATGATAGTGTTAGGTTTAGAAAGAAGTTGACTTGGTAAAGGACTTTGAAGGCAAGATCACTGGGTGAAGGGGTTTGAAATATTCAATTTGTCACTGTTTTTTTTTTAAGATTTTATTTATTTATTTGAGAGAGAAACAGTGAGAGAGAGCATGAGCAAGGAGAAGGTCGGAGAGCGAAGCAGACTCCCCATGGAGCTGGGAGCCCGATGTGGGACTCGATCCCGGGACTCCGGGATCATGACCTGAGCAGAAGGCAGTCGTCCAACCAACTGAGCCACCCAGGCGTCCCTCAATTTGTCACTGTTAAGTCTATGCATAGTTCTATGACTATGAAACTGGAACAAGCTAAAGGACAGGTAGAAAAGGTGGAGGCTGGAACTGGTGAGCTTTGTTTGGTAATTACTATTCTAGTTTGGACAAGAAATAATAACAACTGAAAGGGATTACTACCATTTCAAGCTCCGGTGGCTTGGGAGGGTGGTGAAACCATTAGCTGAAAATAAGAAACATAGGAGGAGAAAGAAAGGTGAGATCACCAAGCTTGACATCCAGCAACAAATAGAAATTCAGGACTCGGGTTCAGTTGAGGTTAAGGTCAGAGTCATACATTTGGGGCTCATCCACACAGAGTGAGCTCCTGTGGCTGCAGTAGTAGATGTGATTGCCTCATAGGAATGGGCTAAATGGGAAGGGGAATGTATCAGGGCTAGAACCTTGGCAAATAGCCGCTGAAGGGGTTGACAGAGAGGAGCTTTTAGTATAAGAGTTGTCTCTCTAGGCAGCAGCAGCAGCAACAGAATGCAATTTTACAGTGAACAAAAAGGGAGAAACTTAGGGCAGAGGAGTGGTCAGTAACACACACACACACACACACACACACACAAACACACAGCAGACAGGGCAAGTAGGACGAAACTTGAGAAAAGAAAATAAGAATTGACATTTTGGGAGTAATAGGTGACCTTTTAAAGAGTAGTTTTACTAGAGTGGTAAGTGCACAGCTGGAAGGAAGTAAGAAAGTAGAAAGTGGGATGCAGAGGGAAGCAATAGGTAAAATGGCTTGTTGCTAGGCATTCTCTCCTCTAGTCCTTGCAACAACCCCAGGAAATATGTAGTAGGATCCTTGTATTGCAAAGAGAGAAAGAAATCCCACAGACAACACTTCCTAATGTTTGTTGAACATTCTCTCTGTGCTAGGCACAGCACAAAGCATTTTATGTACTTTACCACATTTGGTGTGTAGAGCATTCTTTGATATAGGTACGATGGTATCTCTTATAAATGAGAAACTAAGATTTAAAGAGTGTAGGTATTTTGTTTAAGGTCTATTTGTTAGTATATGTTAGAGCCAGTATTTAAATCCAGTTTTGCCTAGTGTCAGAGCCTAACTTAAGATAATTTACCCAAGGTACAATGATAGTCTGACTCAAATACAGGTCTTCTTGTATATGGTGTAGCATGCCAGTTTTTTAAAACAACCAAAATGGTCTAGGCCCAGGATAGCGTGGTGTCTCTCAAGGAGTACACAGTCTAGGATTTTAGAGCCTAGACATAGGAAAATATGGTGACTCTGAAGTTATTAGTACTTTATCTTGGGACAAAAATCAAGAGTACTTTGTACTTTATGGTGTACCCAGATGATTAAGAGCACAGAAATTGAATCCATACTATTTGGGTACAAATCCCAGCTCCAGCACTTCCTAGCTGAATGACATGAATCAATAAATATAAAAGATAAAATCACTTAGAACAGTGCCTTGCACATACCAAGTGCTAATTAGATGTTACGGATGTTTTGTGGGTCAATGAGGTCCTGCTTTTTAGCTTCTTATAATGCTTCAGTCAGATTACTTCTGGGTGTCTTCCTCTAAGGAAAAAGGGAGATGGATTTTTCAGCCCTAATTTCACTTGTACATTCACTAACTTATTCAACAAATACCTAATGAGTACCTCTTTTGAACCAGGCTCTGTGTTAGGCACTACAAATAGAAAAGTGAAGACAGGTATGTTTTTTTCTCTTATGGAGCTTACAGTTGTGATGGCAGAGACAGGCCTGGAGCCGAACAACCACAATTCAGTAAGGTCAGTGTTAGTAGTAGGGACAGCACAGGGCTCTGTGGAAGCATGCAAGATGGACACCAAGCCAGGGCTTGAGTGGTGTGGAAAAACTTCCCCAAGAAGCTGACATCTAAACTGAGATCTGACCTCTGGGTTCTTCCAGGTAGCAATGAGTTTGCTGTCAGCTGCCATTCTTTCATCCTCTGGGATTGACTCCATAATGTCACTTTCTTCCTTCACCCAGTTGTCCTTGTAGTTGCGGAGTCCAGGGAGATCCTATGTGTTGAAAAGAGGGTTCTGAGACTGCCAATGCCTCACAGCAGTTCTGCCTTGACCCTACCCTTCAATAGGAGATGTCAGAGAAATTGTGTGTGTGTGTGTGTGTGTGTGTGTGTGTGTGTGTGTGTGTAAGTATCCTGAAGCCAGAGATACGGTCCTTAGCTCTCATGACACGAAATCAGACTGGGCAGTGAATCAAGACTTGCGTACTGCGACACAAGTCTTGTCCCAAATGAGGCACCATCTATAATGAGCAATGCAACCTCAGCTCACTCACAGTGATTAAAGACTCCTTTGATGTTTCCTTGGCAAAAAAATCACATCAGCAAATTACATCCTGTCTGTCTGGGCTCCATATAGTGGCTTGGAATGGGAAACTGTTTTCGTTGTCTGTTTCATGGTATTTAAAATTCCTACCATCTGCCATCAGAGACCTTGGACTAGTGGTGACCAGGATTTTAGTCTTAGATCAAGCTTTTACATTAGACCTTGGGCAAGTCACTGATTTCCTCTATGGATCAGTTTCCTCATTGCTAACTGGGACTAATAATACTCCTTATATCACAGTACTGTTGTAGAATTAAAAGGAGATAGTTTTGTGCCTGAAACACAGTGATACTCAATAAATGACAAATTTCTTTCTACTCTCATTCCTTTGGATCGTTGATGGTCATGTTACTGTACATATATGTTATATGTAAGAGTGAACATGTTGTCATTTTCATCTGCAGACACATTAGCTCTTAGTAGGTGCTCAGTTAAGACTTGTCCTTTTCCTATTCACCTTGATTTAGTTGATCAGACTTTCTGACAAAGAAAAGAGGATTGGAACATAAGGCAGAAGAGGTACCAGTCTTATTCACTCTGACACCTCCCTTCCATTTTTAACTCCATTATATAGTGTCTGGCAAATTTTAAGCACTTAGTACATAGTTGTTGAACAATCAAATGAATGACCAAATGAATAAATGAATGGGCCAGCAACTGGCAGGCAAGCTATGGTGAGAATGGAAGCTGTGTGGAACATGAAGTGGTTATTGGTAATGGCATGGTAGTACTCGAGGTAAGACATCAAATCATTTGGCTGAACTAATAAGGAGCAGCTTGAAATGATCTGTTTGGGTCTTCAAGTGGACCACGGCTAAACAACTAACTAGCTTGGGACAGTGGTTTCAATATTTTTTCAGTATTATAGGAACTGAACCAACAAGTAATGTTGCAGAAACAAAGGTGTAAATATTTTTTTATTTTTATAATTTTTAATTTTTTATAAACATATAATATATTTATTTATTTATTTATTTATTTTCAGCATAACAGTATTCATTATTTTTTTCACCACACCCAGTGCTCCATGCAATCCGTGCCCTCTATAATACCCACTACCTGTTTATACCCAGGGGTACAGTTCTGTGAATCGCCAGGTTTACACACTTAGGTGTAGATTTTTGAGGGGGAAAAAAAGGACTTTTGAAAAATATGCAGTGGAAACCCTCTTACACTGCCAGAGGGAATGCAAATTGGTGTGATCACTCTGGAAAATAATTTGGCTTTATTTGGTAAGCCAGAGATGTGCATATACCCTGCAGTCCAGGAATTCCGTGCTCAGGTACACACCCTAGAGAAACTCCTGAACGTGAGTTTCAAGAAATATGTTCACAGTGGCATTATTTGTAATAGCAGAGAGGTGGAAACAACCTGAATGTGTGTGTATGGGGAAAAGTTTATAAATTTGTGGTATAGGAATACAAGGTAATATATAGAGAAGTACAAATGATTCAATTAGGGCTATGTGCATCAACATGGATGAGTTTCAACCATCGCAATGTTGAGTGAATAAAAACATGTAATTTATGGAAAAATACATACAGCATGATACCATAAAATAAAAAAACAATATTATACGTTGTTTATGGGTATATATGTATAAAGCATAGTATAAATCATGCATGGAAATAGCAAACACCAAATTAAAAATAGTGTTTACTTCTGGAGAGGGAGGGAGGGAATAGGGACAGGATGAGATGCATTGCACAGGTGGCTTCATTTATGTCTGTGATATTTATTTCATAAACTGAATGGTAAATAGGAGAGTGAATTATTTGCTTTGTGGCTTGCAGTTCTTAAATAAGAAGACACAAATTTACAAACTGTATACCCAGGGCATTCTCTGGCAATCTAGGAACTAGCATTTCTGCGCATGGCCCGTGTTCACTTTGGTCCATGGCTTCAAAATACCAAACAAAAGTGGGAGGTCCTACTGATCTTAGAATATTTTATAGTGCACAGAACTAGGTGCTTTTGTGTTGAAGTCTGAAGCAGAAAAGTAGCTTCATTCTTGAACAAGATTGTTTTGGACAGCAAGGACTCCCAATTGTCCAACCCATTTTTAAATGGACTTTGCATGGCTCTAAGTACATTTCTATTGCATTTGATTTGTAGTCATATGGAAATTGCCCTATTTTCTTTTGTCACTGGCAACAAATGTGAGAATAAATGATTTGCAAAATTAAATTTTCATCTAATAGGTTTCCATCAAGCCTGGTACTTCCAAGATAACACTGATTTCTCAGAAAAGTGAAGCTTGGTTGGGGTATTTCAACACTGTATTAGTACCTCAGTTCTTCTGAGAACTGAGTGAGTTATGGTAAAGACCAGAAGTCCCATTCCTGGGGGTGTAGGGACTCCTACATCTCCATCTTAAGGCAGCTTTGCCAATGCTAAGAAGATCTTGATGCACTTGATTTGGAGGACTCATTCTCTGTTAGAACAAGATAAAAGGGGCCCTTTTTTAATTCCATAAGAAATTCATATATAACATTTGTAACTTTGTCTAAGTTTGGTTTTTGGTCTATTGATCACTTTGGCTGAACACCTAATGTTCGCAACCACTGTTAGTAATTTATTATAATTACTTACACAAAAGCAGCTTTCCCTCATTAGAAATAACTTGTATGTGAACATGGCCTAAATAAATACCCAAATTGCCTTCCAACTAAAATGCATATTATGCATATTATGTCATTGGAGATTTTTCTTTTTAGTTATTTGTACAGTAAATCATCAGAAAAATTCCTATAGCACTGAGGTATAATGTAGTGATTACCTATTGACAGTGAAAGACACAAACAAGAGGAAGTGATAGGGTCTTTTGCTCTTGGAAAATTTGTCTGGTAATCCTAGTTACTTTGGATAGGACATTCTGAATGGATTGTGAGCTCAATTACAGAGAGCAGCTGTTGACCTGAAGTCTGGTCTGATATACTCATTTTATTTTCCTAACTTATGGAATGTTGTTGAATGTATGACTTGATGAACCCAATTAATTTAGTCATTAGTTCTTCCATTCTTAAAAAGAGTCAAATTTGTAGATGCTTTGGGACTTTGGAGCATAGTCTTTGGTGAGATGAGAATAATTATTTTCCCTTAGGACTAACAACTTAGTGTGGGTGTGGATTTGTGGGTGTGTGATGGATAAGTGTGTTCACTTTTATTTCTGATGTTATCAGTAGCACAAAATTCACTTTCTTTGCAAGGGATCATTGTAGAAGTCAGTACATTAGTGATACATGATCCTTGAAATCATTTTCTAGAAGGAAAAAAAGAACAGGAGAAGGCTTGGAAATCTTCCAGGAAGTTTTCTTGTTGAGCCCCAACCCTGCAGAAGGCAGGCTCCTTGAGGTTATAGATTTGTTTTATCCACCACTCTATCTCCTGTTTTGAGTAGAGTACACACAAGGGTATTTGCAGAAGGAAGAAAGGAAGAAAGGAAGGAAGGAAGGAAGGAAGGAAAGAAGGAAGGAAGGAAGGAAGGAAGGAAGGAAGGAAGGAAGGGAAATGACCAAATGAGCAGATTTAGCTGAATGGTTTTTGGGTCCAGTAAACCCAGCATTCTCATTCGTAAAACGTGTGGGATGTATGTAACTGCACAGGGTGCTGGGATGAATGCTGTTATAATCCTTACAAGTTGGGCTGCAAAACCCACTAGGATTTTAAAAGGCCAGTGAGAGAGGAAAACAATCCAGGAGAGAACATTGTTAGGGCTGTGCAACTAAATCAGTTTAGCAATACCTTTGAAAGGAGCAAGCTAACAGTTAATGTCACAGTGTCCATAAACAGTATAACAAGTTCAGGCCAAGCTAGCATAAATTTCCGAGAGACAATGGGATGCTTGGAAGCAGAAGTTTCCAAGCAATATTTAGCTCTATATGGGAAATGTGGTAGCACCGTGGTTCTATAAGTCCCATTTATTTGAAAGCCAAGTAATGAGGATAATGTTCCTATCAGCAAAGGGTAATCACACAGTCAGAGACTCAGGCTCAAGAGCCGCCAGAGAAGCTGCAGTGCAATCTGGAAACAGAGGCAGAATTCCAGTTATCTATACCAGCTAAACCTAGCAGGAAGCAGTAAGGAAGTTGAGAATAATGGTAACACTGCGCTGGTATCAGATTTGGGACAGATAAAATCATTCAAAATCCTCTCCACAGGCAGTGAGGCTCAGGGACTTGATGGACTTAAGTCTGCAATTACAAAGGTTTTCAGCCTGTACAGCGGGGAGGCATGGAGAAAGCAGAGGCTGAAAGGTCTTATGGGGACAAAGCAGTTAAAATCAGTCTCTCACTTGGGGTGCCTGGGTGGCTCAGTTGAATAAGCATCCAGCTCTTGATTTCAGCTCAGGTCATGAACCTAGGGTCATGAGGTATAGCTCACATCAAACCTGGCATTGAGCTGGGTGTGAAGCCTGCTTGAGATTCTCCCACTTCCTCTCCCTCTGCCCCCACCTCCCCTCTCTAAAAAAAAAAAAAAGTTTCTGACTCCTAAGGAAATGTTCCAACAGAAGCATTCATTTCATAAAAGAGAAAAGATAAATAGTAGTAACATCAGTAATTGTAACAATAATAGTAACAACATAGCAACAATAGTAATAGCAGCTTCTGCTTCCATATAATGAGTAATTACCATGCTCCAGGCCTGTATTAGGCACTTTATATTATCTCATTTAATTCTTACAGTAACCCTATGAAATAGATGCCAACATTGTCCTCATTTAATAGGTCAGAGAGATTAACCTATAAGCCCAAATTCACATCGTTAGGGAATGGCAGAGCTGGGATTGAGCCCAGGCAGTCTGATTCCTAAACCCATTAATACATATAATGTACATATAATGTCTTATCCTATATATGTAATGCTGAATAATATTATGAGACAGACTTTATCATCAATTTTACTTACTTAAGAACAAAAGGAAGTGGATTTCAGGTGGTGATTCAGCAAATGTGTATTGCTATGTGCCGGCATTGTGTTGTGAGCTGGCGACACAGCCATGAACAAAGTATGCACAGCTGCTGTCCTCACAGAGCTTACTTTCTAGTGCAAAGCTCTGGGGGTCGTTACTGGCTGCACTTGACCAACCAGAATTCAAAGAACACAGACAGATAGTTCAACTCTTAGGTTCTTTGGAAAACTCCATGGAATGAAATTCTTCTGTGGAAGGGCAAAATAGCATAGTGTTTAAGTGCCTGCATTCTATGGCTAGACTAAGCTCAAAGCTTTATCTGTTAGGGTCTTGCCAAGAAAATGGAAACTACTAGATCTTTCAGTAAAGGGGATTTAATATAGAGGAGGGGTTACATGAGTAAGACTTATTGAAAAATCAAGCAAGGAATGGTGAGACCACCAAGAGATTAGTAACAGCAGCAAGCCGCTTTCACTTCTAGGGCTAGATAGGCAATGGGAGGAAGTGGTGTTACCAGAACCTTGAAGCAAGACTATGTGGTTGAAGCTAAAACCCAGAGAGGGGCTGTCCAAACAGACTTTGGACTATGGTGAGAGAGGTGTCTGTCCACCTTTGGTTGGAGGAGACACAGCTGTTTCCAGAGATGCTATAGGAAGGTGGCAGGGGGAGAAGTAGAAGTAGAGAGGTAGAGAAAGAGAGAAAGAAAGACTGGCCTTTCCCCAACTCTTGTTCTAAAATTTTCTTTTTACCAGTGGCTCCCCTTGATCAAACCTACTCAAAGCAGAAGACAGGGAAACCTAGGAACGTAGTTACTGTGATGAAGAGCAGAGCAGGGGAGGGGAAGGAGAGGAATGAATATGAAGCTGTTAACAGCTACAAAAACCAAGCTCCAACATTTATTAACTGCCATTATGGGTAAGTATCCCCATGCCTCAGTTTTTCCATATATAAAGTTGAGATTTCAAAATAGCACCTCCCCAGAGGGCATTTGTGAGAATTAAATAAGTAGATACATGTGAAGTGTTTGGAAAAGTGTTTGGCAAATAGTAAACCTACTAGAACTTACTATAATAAGATACAATAAGGTACTAATAAGACCTACTATTATTATTTTTCTCATATACAATATTACCAGATTATTGTGTTTAATAAAGGCCTCATAGCAAAGGGAGCTCATAGTTCAAGTGTCTTGGCAAAAAGTAACTGTAAATGAATTAGTTTGACTATTTTGACCCATGCCGTCCCTCTGTAAAAGCCATTCTCATAAACCTAAGCAGTGTTAGGGCCGGAATTTAGGGAAGCTCATGAATCACTTGATAAGGCTAGCCCCTGCCAGCACTCTCAACAAAAAGCACTCAACAATAACCCACTGTGTGGAGTTAGAAAGAGTCTATCAGACTGGAAAGAAGAAACACAAGAAAACATTATTTTGAATCCCACAAACAAGTGCCTTCTGGCCTTTGGGACAAATATATACATTAGTCTTTAATCCTCCTTTACAACTGCCATCATGAAAGTTCTGGTATCAGAAGCAAAAGCTGGCGGTAAAGGGGAGAAAGCAAATAAGATGGAGATAGGAACAAAACCAGTAATTCACAGAAAAAAGAGAGAGAGAGAGAGCGTTCACTTGGTTTATAGATATGTAAAAAAATATAACAGATCATTTAAGGGTAAAAAGGACATAAAATGTTCAATCAACCAATGAAGGCAGTTATTATATTAATGTGTCCTTCTGTACAAAAATGGAGAAACATATCAGGTGGCATATGAATGACAAGAAGGAAGGAAAAAAGCTCCGGGCGACAGAGTAGTGTTTAATACTTTAATGCTGCGAGGGACTCAGTGCTTCTGTTGCTTTTTGGCACTGGCTGAGAGACAGATTGGTAGCAGTCTAGCAGGTATTTTATATCTCTAATTTCCTTATGGTGCGCCCATTAGATTACTAAACTTGGATAAAATTCCAGTATCTTTGAAATAAACAATTGTTCATCAGGATCTGGCAGGTAGATTTCTGTAAATATATTTTTAAATGTTTGCTCTTTACCATGAGTGAAGTTAAAATTGTAGCATTGATAAAGATGTTGGATATTTTTGTTTGTCTTTGCAATTGGGTGGCATTGTTTAAAGCAGCACTTTGCTGACAATATAAGCCAGAGTGCTGGGCCAATCATTCTATCAATTAAGCCCTTGGCTCTACTTGGGCATTACTGATTCAGATATTTCAGATTGAGACTTATGGGGGCATGAATTATGCAGGTAAATATCCTGTGCTCTATGTCAACTTTGCATGTTCAAACTTGACTGAAGTGTTTATTAGATTGTATCTTGTATATTGATTTTTCCCAGACTAGACAGTGGGCATCATGAGAGCAGGGGTTGGTCTGTCCTTTTAACTGTTATATCCCTAGTGTTCAGATAGTGCCTAGTAAATGCTAGGCCCTCCAGGATTATTTGTTGGATAAATGAATGAAAGTATCTAGTGACTAGCAGACATTTCTGTATGCAGTACTGAAAAACAACATAAAAAATCTGCCAGCCATTTTCAAGGATATTGTTTGTCTCAAGAAGTTGGCAAATATTATATTCCTACTGGGAGGCTTACTTTAGAAAACCCTGATTGTTTTAGGTCATATTCGTTGTAATGCAAATGTCAGTCTACTGCTTTGGCCAATGTCACTATGTCAATGGCTATTTCCTCAAGTTTTCCTGAATGAAACTTTTCACTTCATCATTCTTTTTTTTTTTTAAGATTTTATTTTATTTATTTATTTGACAGAGAGAGATCACAAGTAGGCAGAGAGGCAGGCAGAGAGAGAGGGAAAAGACGGCTCCCTGCCGAGCAGAGAGCACAATGCTGGGCTCGATCCCAGGACCACGACCCGAGCCCAAGGCAGAGGCCTTCACCCACTGAGCCACCCAGGCGCCTCCTCACTTCATCATTCTTTTTTTTTTTCCCAATTTATTTATTTTCAGAAAAACAGTATTCATTATTTTTTCACCACACCCAGTGCTCCATGCAAGCTGTGCCCTCTATAATACCCACCACGTGGTACCCCAACCTCCCACCCCCCCGCCACTTCAAACCCCTCAGACTGTTTTTCAGAGTCCATAGTCTCTCATGGTTCACCTCCCCTTCCAATTTACCCAAATTCCCTACACCTCTCTAACGCCCCTTGTCCTCCATGCTATTGGTTATGCTCCACAAATGAGTGAAACCATATGATAATTGACTCTCTCTGCTTGACTGATTTCACTCAGCATAATCTCTTCCAGTCCCGTCCATGTTGCTACAAAAGTTGGATATTCGTCCTTTCTGATGGAGGCATAATACTCCATAGTGTATATGGACCACATCTTCCTTATCCATTCATCCGTTGAAGGGCATCTTGGTTCTTTCCATAGTTTGGCGACTGTGGCCATTGCTGCTATAAACATTGGGGTACAGATGGCCCTTCTTTTCACGACATCTGTATCTTTGGGGTAAATACCCAGGAGTGCAATTGCAGGGTCGTAGGGAAGCTCTATTTTTAATTTCTTGAGGAATCTCCACACTGTTCTCCAAAGAGGCTCACTTCATCATTCTTAACAGCCAAATTGGATCAAGAGTTAGGCAATAGGATATACCATTTAGTACTTTACTGTCAATTTGTTTGCCACATATGCGCTTTGAAATTGACAATTAACAAGTTGGGAGTTGTGGTTCATGCCTTTTGGAGGCTGATGAAATTCTATTTTGGTATAGTGTAGTTTTCCAAAGTGTGTCACATAGAGCACTAGTTCCACAAGATACTTTATAAGAGAAAGAAGAGGGTTCTATGTTCAAATAACTTCACATAACGCTGTGTGGCATAATCCTATTTTGGAAATTCATGATGTACATTAAAATAGTAGAAGCTCTGAGAAGTTATACAATTAAAGAAACCTATTTCTTTCTAACTCTGAATTTCTCAAATTGAGGTAATTATAGAAGATTTTCCCCTATTAACATTCCTACAAGATTATTATTCCACTGAACAGATATTAGAAAAGTTTAGTGGAATAAAAAGAAGACTGACCTCCCTATTAAAAGAATCAACTTCCTCTCTGGATCTCCTACTTAGTAGTTTTGCTTTCAGGGGTGTCAGTACAGCATGTGACTGGTTCTCTGGGTCAGGAGTTTGAGCCTATTTTAAAAGAAAAAGTTTTGTTTTCAAACTTTAAAGTTTTTGAAATCAGAATAAGTCTTATGGTCCATTTAATAATACATTTATTTTTTTCTGACAAAAGTTATAATTAAACTGATACTTCATCTTGTAACTTATGGCATGCTAAAGACAAAGAAATATGGTAGGACTTCCCTGCCAACTTCTCAGGGTTATTGTGAAAATTGAATTAGTCAATGGATAAGAAAGCAGCATGTAAAATTCATAATAAGGATTATTTTTCTTATGTCTTGTTTGTCCAGTTTAAATGGGAACACACCAAATCCAGACACCAGAACTGATTAATTTCCGTTTTTATTTGGTGCTTGACTTGAGTTGATAGTTTTGCTTTATGTACAAAGTCACGGCCTCAACTACAAAAACCAAAATAAAACAATTTTTAATATTCAGTAAATTTCTGGCAAAAGAAGTAATTTGAAAATGTGTGATAACTTTACTTGCTGTTGAAAGGAATTTGGAATGAATTGGGTGCTTCTTGGAACCTATGAGAGGAATTAATTCTTCAATAAGCACTTACTGAACTTATGTGCCTACTTCTGCATTAAGAGCTGTGAAAAATACAGTGGATGTTTTCAGAATGACTCTTGGTTTGGTTCTTGATAGGTACTGACTGTAATATTGATGAATGAAGGCAGATCACTACCATGGAGCAACTCATTGACTAATGAGGAATACAGGCTGGTAACCAGTTAAGTGCCATGATATAAGTATTTACAAAGCATGGTTGAAGGGCCAAATAAATGGTTACTATGAACAAACTTAGCTTTGTGGGGTTTGAGCGAGACTTGAAGCTTTGCATGTTAAAGGACAATGGGCTGGGCATTGAAGGAACAGTAAGAACTGAGCAGAAAGTATGGGAAAGCAGTGAAGCCGTAAAAACATCACATGTGTAGGAACTTAAAAGAAATTGCATGTATGCCCCACGGTCTCTGAAAAATGCTGAGTTTATTGATATGAACATTTCATGGAGTCATAGTGAAAGAGGAGCCCACAAATGAGCCTGGTGACTATGAAGGATTATTGCGTGCCATGTAGCAGTTTTGGCCTGTATGGTGGAAGTGATTTCAGCCATTCTAGTGTTTTGAGCTGATGAGTAATATGATCAGTTTTCTAGTAAAACAAAACAAAATCACTCTGGTAGCACACTGGAACACAGATCAAAAATTAGAAAGACTGTTTAGAAGACTATTGCAATAATCTGGTCAAGAGATGATGATAGTGGGGATGGGAAGATAATAATAGATTTTGAGAGATGATAATTCTAAGGTAGAAGCTACAGAAATGAGAGATTAGCAGACTTGGGTGGGGTGGAAGGAGAAGGAAGAATCAAAGAGTAAAGGCTGTGCTTTTGAATTTGAGATATTGAGTAGATGGTGATGTCCTCTTTTTGTTATGGAGTTTGGGAGGAGGAATCTGCTTAGAGAAAAGATAATGACTTTAGTGGCAGCATTATTTTCAACAGTCAATAGGACATATGGAAAAAAGATAATATTACTGCCTTTCTAGAGCCTGTTATTTGTTTAGCATGACAGAATTACACATATCCTTCAAGTGGCTTCTTCTGTAGTCATGAAGTCTGCACTGAGCCCAAGGACATAGTTCCAGTAAGATTTCCAGCATTTTTTTATGCCAGGGAAGTCTTAATAAAAGAGGTGATGTTTAAGGTGGATCTGGAAAAATTAGTAAGAATTCATAAGATTCATAAGAAAGATTCATAAGAAAGCCATTCTATGTAGGGGAAACAGTATGAACAAAAGCAGGGAGCTGTGAAAGATCATAGAATGTCTTGGAGTTGTAAGAAGCTCAAAATAGCTAAAGCATGTGTGGTGAATTGGTGGCAGAAGAGATCTAAAATTAAGTTTTCACCAGTACCAAAATCAAGGACTTTATACTTTACTCTGTAGGAACCAATGGAAGTTTAAAGCAGTAGAGTAGAATCCACAGATCTGTATATATAATTGGTGATGAGGCATTGAGTTCAGAGGAAATCAGAAGGGAAGTCTACAATTCCCTTTATAGTATCAGCTTTAGCCATGAACCTTAATGACTTCTTTTTTAAGGGCTCCCATTAATCCTGCATCCCAAGAGCTTTGGCTCCATTTGGGATTTTCCTGCTATTATTTGAGGTTGCCAGTCCTTTCTCTTTTATACAGAAACAACTTCTGCCACTGAAATATGGTATCAAGCAGGCTTGAATTTATTCTGCTTAGCTCGGCATGCCACACATTGAGATTTCCCTTTGAAAAATTATCACTAAGAGTCCCAGATTGTGTCTAATAGTGCTTTGTATTTTATTGAAAGAAATGGTTCTAATAAACTCCAGTGAGTGCCTGGTAGATATCAAATATCTGGTTAAAAAGGTAATTGGGAATCTATCCAACCTATCTGGCTATTTCAAGGTAGAAAAATTATATTTGTGGTGTGTTTGTGTGTGTGTGTGTGCATGTACACAACAACAGGCTACTTTTTTCTATATAGAGTTGTGTTTTGAAGACTATTTCCCTTAATTCATTGTATCTTCAGCTATGATCCTTGTTCAAAATGTGGATTCATGATCCCCGTCCCAAATCTACTGAATCAAAATGTGTAGGTTTAGAGCCTTATGATATGAATTTTAAAAAGGTATTTAGCTAATTCTGATGCCATTTAAAGTTTGAAAAGCACCAAAATATGGATTCTATAGATTAGTAAGATCATAAAGATGTATCTAATTTATAGGTATCCCAGACTACACTCTTCATGTTGTTTTTTAAATATATGTTGTTTTTTAAATATAACAAAAGAAGCTTCCTTCAAAATAACCCCTGGCATTCTTAGGCAGGAGAACAGAGCAGTGGATTAGGAAGGGGACTCCAGCTGCCAGATTCAGGGTGGTCAATTAGGACAATGAAACAAACTGAAAGTAATAATCAAGCCTTTATTTACTTATTGTGATACTGCAAACAAGAGGCAAAATTGGCGCCAGCCCCCTAGTGTTCCATTTTCCCCCATGGAATGGCACTGGGCAATGGACAGATGGATGCTAGTGCGCGGGGTGAGGGTAATCATCTTGCTACTGAGGAGTGCCAAACAAGAGGCACTTTCCTCTTTATGGACCCATGGGCTGGAGATAAGGAGAGAGGGAAGGGCTAGTAGTGGAAAGGAACTGAGACAAAGCAGAGAAAAGCACTTCCACTGAGACCGCTTATAAGGAGATCAGTGGAGATGTAGGCGAAATGCCTCAGCTGAAGCTTCTGATAATAAAGCCTCCAAGTAGAGGTGCTTGGGACAGGAATGCAGATATATGTCTGAGCATGGCCAGCCTGGAGTGGACAGCATGAGTCCGTGACAGTAACTCCCTCCAGAAAGTTGCAGTCAATGGCTCTGCACCAAGTCTAGTGTGGGGAGGGCAGCTTCCACTCATGAGGCTTGCCAAGCAAAGCCTTGTAATTGTCTGTGGCTAGGCCTGAAAGATCAACATAGGATTTTATTCTGGAGCTAGACTCCTCAAGAACTTGGCTGGAAACCAGGAGATCAGAATTCTAGGCCGGATTTTGTGAGTGACTCATCAGGTGAAATCAACTTTTCTCTTTGGGCCTCTGTTTCCTCATGTATCACAAACGAGGAAGCCCTAGTTTAACATCTTCATGCTCAACCTAAAAGATTTCTTCCATCTCTCATGTTTTGTAGCTTCACTTCTGAAAGAAGGAGGATTGCACCCAAAGGGGACAATGCCTGGACTGTACCTCCAGTCACAAGAGCAGCTCTCATGTCACCTGGGGAAAATAGTTGATGACCACTAGGTAGTTCCTTAGTGCTCAGCCTGAGTACAGTAGCACCTTCACCAATTTAGGAAACTGGAGAGGCTTTTCAGTAGCTTTTTCCCTTCTGAGGCTTCTCTTTGGCAAGTACTAGGTAAAGGTCAAAGGCAGTAGCAGCTCTATTAAAGGTGACTCTTGGCAAGAGGCTTCTCTCTCTCTCTGGCTTACTGGGTTCTGCCATTTATGTTATGAAGGCACAACAACAATTTTTCAAGGTGGAGGGGCCAGTAGAATATGACCACACTATCTGTAGATGAGGGCTTATATTTAATAGGTCTCAGCAGCAAGTTTCAGATGGTTTTAGCAATCTAAGGTGTGAGCATATAGGTGATTAACTTCTCCAGAGCAGGTCTGTGGCTTATACTACCTTGGATCCCCAGTCAAGAGAAGATAGTGTATGGAGCAATATTTTGTTATAATTGGTATCATCATTATGGATAGTTAGTGATCAGCGAGTGCTTATTACATTTCAGGCACTTTAAATATATGATTTTGTTTAACTGAATCCTCACAAGCCACCCTATGGGGTGAACGCTAGTATAATTTTTTTTAAGATTATTTATTTATTTATTTATTTGAGGGAGAATGAGTGAGAGAGAGCATGAGAGAGGAGAAGGTCAGAGGGAGAAGCAGACTCCCCACAGAGCTGGGAGCCCGATGTGCAACTCGATCCTGGATGTCCAGGATCATGACCTGAGCCGAAGGCAGTTGCCCAACCAACTGAGCCACCCAGGCGCCCCTAGTATAATTTTTTTATTAACATATGATGTATTATTTGTTTCAGGGGTACAGCTCTGTGATTCATCAGTCTTACACAATTCATAGCACTCACCATAGTGCATACCCTCCCCAATGTCCATCAACCAGCCACCGCATCCCTCCCACCCACCCTCCCCTCCAACAACCCTCAGTTTGTTTCCTGAGATTAAGAGTCTTTCATGGTTTGTCTCCCTCTCTGGTTTCATCTTGTTTCATTTTTTTCTTTTCTTTTCTTCCCTATAATCCTCTGTCTTATTTCTCAAATTCTTCATATCAATGAGATCATATGATAATTCTCTTTCTCTGATTGACTTATTTCACTTAACATAATACCGTCTAGTCCCATTCATGTCATTGCAAATGGCAAGATTTCAGGGTTTTGATGGTTGAATAATATTCCAATATATGGATAAAGAAGACGTAGATAGATAGATGATAGATAGATAGATAGATATAGATATCTTACATCTTCTTTATCTATTTGTCTGTTGACGGACATCTAGGCTTTTTCCATAGTTTGGCTATTGTGTACATGGCTGCTATAAAAATTGGGGTGCACATGTCTGAACACTAGTATTATAATCCCCATGTTACAAGTGAGAAGATTGACCTCAGAGAGACTACATAGCCACCTCAGGGTTATATATCTAGGAACTGGCTGAGCCAGGACTTGAAACTAAGTATGCCCGACTTTGAAAACTATATTCCTAGCCACTATCTTATGCTACATTTTTTTTTCTTTTTTTCTTTTTTTTTTTTTTGTTCAGGTCAATTCAACCAGAGATAGCCACATCCTTGAGTAATACTGATAATTACCTAGGTGGTATGATTTTTTTAAAGATTTTATTTATTTATTTGACAGAGAGAGATCACAGTAGACAGAGAGGCAGGCAGAGAGAGAGAGGGAAGCAGGCTCCCTGCCGAGCAGGGAGCCCGATGCGGGACTCGATCCCAGGACCCTGAGATCACGACCTGAGCCGAAGGCAGCGGCTTAACCCACTGAGCCACCCAGGTGCCCCCCTAGGTGGTATGATTTGAGGATTGCTAAAACATTCATTCATGTCAGCCATTAGCATTCCTTTCTATATTAGACTTTATAGGTGGATTCATATAGAGTCTGACAAACATATGTAATTTTCCAGAGAAATGAATCAAGGCCAATATGCCGTTTTACTTTCTATACCTTTTGCTTTAATGCACCTTTTCCCCAGGAAAGAGCTATGCTACTAGATGTTCCAGGCTCAATGAGACAATCTTGATAAATCCAGAATATAAGATTCAGGGATGAAGTTGAAATCTGACCATTGAAGGATCTTAATAATATAGTACTCTAGTATGATACTAGAGGAGTTGATGGTTATTTGTCAAACAAATGAATGTGATTGTCAGGATCAGATTCCTGATCTGTGTTATTGAGGCAGAGCAGCTGTCTGTGGGTATGTGTGCACCACATACCCACAGGAGAAGACCAGATGAACTTGTACTTCCTCCAATCTGTGTCTCTTTGTTGGTGTCTGTTCTCCATCATAAGAGTGGAAGGCAGCTTAGGAAATTCTCCATCTTTGAGCTAAGACATGGTATCTTTGGAAGTTTATTGTTAAAATATCAGTACAACTTGAGAGAAGGATCAGATGCCATTATCAGTTCCTTAGTTGTAGTTTCTCCACTAATGTTAAGTCTGAGGAAGACCTGGGTAACTTAATTTTATCCAAGGGTTAGATCTGAAACATTAGCCGGGAGAGTGAGAGACCATTTGAAATATGTGTTTTGGACAGTGGTGAGATGGCAGAGGTGGTAGGGGAAGTGAACAGTTGGGCTCTGGGCAACTGAGGCAGATGGCATCTCCAACTCCTGGGAGAGAGGCAGAGGCAGGCTATAGGATCGAAGACTGCCATCACTTCCCTTTTACCTCCCTTTGATCCCTGGCCTAAATCTGAGTACCTGCATCTTGACAGGGTCAGAATTTCTGAGCAGGGAACTGGTGTTGTTTCTTTAGCATTAATTATTTGTGTCCCAAGCTCCCCAAATGCTTGCACCCTAAAAACAGTGAGACCGGGGACCATAACTGAATAATGTTCAGCACCCTGAACAAAGTCCAAAGAAAGCTCACTGAACAAACTGAAAACCTTGTGGTGAAAAGAAAAAAATACTTTGGTGTGTCATTCTCACATCAGAAACTCAGAATAACAGTTTGCTCACACTGGGAATTAATTGGTTGATGCGTTCAGTTTACAAAAGATTCCACACAGGTGTTCTTACTTAAGAACTCTGGCAATGCAAAAAGACGAATGCTTTCAGTAAACTGAAAGACACTGTGGTGCTATGGAAAGAGCATGGGCTTTAAAAGCAAACAGCTTTTGGCAAGTTCCTCAACCTCTCTGTGCCTCCTTTTGAGTTTTCTCATCTGTAAAATGGGGAGGAATACAGTATTCACCCTGTCTCACAGAGTTATTGTGAGGCTTCAGTATGATACCGTACGTAAGAGCCTAATACAGTTCCTGGTATACAGTCAATGCTGGAAGAGGATAACTCCACTCTTTCTCCTCAGTAGAAGAGCTATGTTGAGGTAGAAAAGAAAGGTTAAAATGTAGAAGGACAGGAGCCACAGCTCAAGAAAATCAATTTTAATCAAGATAAAGTGGTATCAGAGGCATGATGCAAGTCTGTAGACAAAGATAATACAATCTCTTCAAATGGCTTGTGCAGTGTCTCAGGAAGCAAGCTTACTGCAGTGCCTGGAAGAAAGAGATAGTTGCCAAAAGACGATAGCAGCATGGGACACCTAATCCAGTAGGCACTGACACCCTTGTCACTAGCAAATATGGCAAGAGGCCCTTTAGCACATGCCTACTGTACCAGAGCCATCCCTATGTACCAAGAAAGGAATTGCTTACTTGGGCAAGATTTTCACTGTGGGTTGTCACTAGCAATCAGGGAAAAATTCCCATTCAAATACCACCATCTCATCGTAGCTATTCAAACAGACAAAAATAAACAGTCTTTAGAGGACATGGGGAAAATGCACTCACATACACTGCTGGTAGGAACGAAAATAGGCACAACCCTTTGCAAGATGGTTTGGTAGTATATATAAAATATTAAAACGGGCCTTTACATCAGCCCAGCAATTCCACTTCTATGTATATATCCCAGAGAATTACCCCTGTGTGCATTTGGAGACATATACAAAGGATGGTTATTGTAGCTTTAGTTGTAATAGCCTGACTGCTCATTAGTTAGAGTGGTTAAACATTATAGCACATTCATGTGAAGAAATATCACATAGCCATTTAAAAATGAGATGTATTAGATGCAGGGACATAGAAGAATTCCCGTGATTCATTTTTGGGATTTAAAAGTGAGTTTCAGCACACCATTTGTAGCATGCTATCCAATTTATTTTGTAAAGTTTTCAAGAAACGGTATATACTTATATTTGCATAGAAAACAAGTCTGAAAGGATAGGAGTTACCTCTGGGGAACAGAAAGCTGTTGGTGCGGTGGCGGTAGGGCAGTCCTGAAGAGTCACTTTCCCTGTTTATTTTTTAGATGTCTGCATTATTTGAAATTCTTTAGATGAACATGTTCTACTGAATCAATCTTGAAATAAATCATAATGAAACAAATTTGTGTGATAGATTGGCTCAGTCACTTCTAGCCCATGCTTGGTTTGCATTTTCTGTTTTCAGATAATAATAATAATAATAGTAATGATAATAATACTCATTACAGTAGCTGATGTTTACTATGCGCTTGGTGATGTTCCAAGTGCTTTACATATATTAGCTCATATAATCTTTGCAAGGTTGTCTTAGTCCGTTCAAGCTGCTATAAGAAAAATACCATGTACTGGGTGGCTTATAAATAACACAAATTTATTTCTCACAGTTCTGGAGACTAAGAAGTCCAAGAGGCAACTGCAGATTTGGTGTCTAGTGAGGGGCCACTTCCTGGTTCAGACTGCAGGTTTCTTGCTACGTCTTTGCATGGTGAAAGGGGTGAGGAAGTTCTTTGTGGTCTCTTTTATAGGACACTAACCCCATTTGTGAGGGTTTCACTCTCATGACCTAATCACCTCCCAAAGGCCCCTATCTCATATATCATTACATTGGAGATTAAGGTTTTAACATTTGAATTTCAGAGCGAGGGCACAAACATTCAGTCTATAGTAGAGGTAGACACTATTATCATCCCCATTTTACAGATCAGAAAACGAGGCTCAGAGAGTTTAGAATACGTGTTAAATTTCACACATCTTGTAAGTGATGAGGCTGGGATTTGAAGTCAGAGATCCTTGCTCTCAAAGAGTCAAGAGACTGGGGAGATGCATATTCTCTGTCTCTGTCTTCCCCCCACCACACCCATTCAGCAATGCACATGACAAAACACAATAGAGAAGAGTGTTACGGAGAATGAATGCTGCAGAAAGCATCTGGGAGAAACAGTGCTCATTGTAGGCTCAAGGACTTAGTAGGCACCAATGCTTAAAGTTGGACACACAGCCCTCCTGATTCTTCTGTGGCCAAGAATATGCTTAGTGGGGCACCTGGAAGGGGTACCTTAGCAGCTTGTAGCTAAAGAATAAAACAAAGCCTAGACGCCCACCCACATCTCTGCACATATTCTGAGTTGGAATTGGGCACCGCAGCAGTGCTGAAGCCAGCTATGGTAAAAAACAAACAGGCAACAACAAACAAACAAACAACAACAACAAAAAAACCCACAGTTCCGTGCCCTGGCCTCATGTCTCAGTAATATGGAGTAACTCCAATGTAAGGTCATATGGAACCACAGCTGGAAGGGCCTTTTGATGCTCACTCTTCACTCTTTTTATAGATGGGGAAACTGAAGGCCAGAAAACGTTTAACTTGATCAAGGTCACACTGCTATTTTGGTGGCCAAAATATGGCAGGATGTCCCTTAGAAATAAAATACATCACCTCGCTAAAAGAGTCCTTCTGTCTTGTGATTTAAGTGAAGGATTTAGGGGTTTTATCCCTTCTATTCCTCCTCTCTCTCTCCCTCTCTAAACTGCCCCCCCCAACACACACGTACATGTTTGACAATTTCACTTCCTGATGCTTTTGTTCTTGTCTTTCTCCATTGATTATCTCCACCCTCCATATAAAGTATTGGTGGAATTTGGTTAGCCTTTTTCCTCCCTGAGCATGAGTGGAGAGGGAAAAATGTTTGAACTGTCCAGACACAACTTTTCAAAGGGCATCATTATCATGACCAGAGGATAAATGATGGGTCTCCAAAGAGAATCTTGAGAACAGGCCCTAGTTTTCAGGGATGGCATTTCACGTGCTTGGTTGGAAGATGATGAGTTAGTACCTCTGTGACATGATCAATTATACAGGGACAAAGTTAGGGTTACATAACAGGCCTGCCTGCAGGAAAAATCTTCTAGAACAGAGGGGTGGAAAAAAATGTGCTATGCGGTTGCATAATAATCTTGTGAAAAACAAAATGCCTTATCCATTTTAATAAAAACACAGGAAAAAATGATGAGTCCTCACTCTGTCTAATCAATTGCAGGGCTTCATAAAAGAAGCAAAGCTGCTTTTTCCCCCACAAATAAGCACAAAATCCACCTTCAAAAGCAACATATTTTATTGCACCTATTCTCGGCTCTTCAACTCCTCAATTTATAAAAATTCATTTTTTTTTCCTAAGTTGGGAAGAGATGGATGGGGAAGAGCAGAACAGGACTCATAGGTGTCTAGTTTTCTGAGCTATGAGCCATGGGTCTGTTCCAAGTCCTCCGTAGTACAATAACAGCCATCACTTAACTTGAGGGTTAATTTGAGGGATGGTCATGTAGAGCCGAAGCACACAAAAAGATATGGCAGTGAAGAGCATTGATTCAACTCTGCTCTAGATAAGCTCTGGCACTAGACAAAGTGGCTATATTCATGCCTGTTTCTAGGCCCAACTAGACCCATTGTTCCTTAATCCACTTCTGGGTTATTTCATAATAAACTCTGCACATAAACTCTGGTTCTTAAACTCCCTTTCTTATGCCTATCCAAACACCCAAACAATACTTTTTCTCATTCTTTTACGTGAAATGAGCTTCTTGCCTTTAGCCTAGTTTGTCTGATTCAAAAGATTTTAAAAGGTGACTTCTCCAAGGAAGCATTTCTTAGCTCTCTACCATACTCTTTGCCTTCAAGTGTAGATTTAGATACTTCTCTTCAGCATGGACTTAATACACTTTGTTTTATCTATGATTGTCTACGTGGCATTCTTGCCTCTTTCATAGAATGCCTGAGGGGAGGAATCAGATATGTTTTAGGTCTGTATCTGTATCAGGCAGCACTGTGCTTAACACAGAGAAGGGGCTCAGTCTGTATTTCTGGAATTGGACAAAATGCTGGGGCTAACTTGATATCCTGAGATGAGAGGGGGCACTAATTGTTTTATCAAGTATATATCCCTGTTGGAGTGGATTTTGAAGACTAGCAATCTTTATAAAGAGCCTAAAAGCAGAAAATACGGAGGCTGTGAGCCGTAGCAGCACTACAAACAGGGACACAGAGCTTGAATCCGTGGTCTGGACATTTTGCTTTCAGTTTGTGTCCTTGGAGCTACAAGCTACCAGGATTAGTTCCTCGGAGAGGTGTCTTCATTGAGTCATATTTATAATCTATTTCTCCAAGTTGAATTGGATTTCATGGGTGGTTTACCTAGTCCAGGGACTCTCAGTAACATTTAGGGAATGCTCCGTGCCCATGGTGAGCACTAAGGTACACACTTGTCTGAATTGATACAGCTGCTCATTTGCTGAGCAGGGAGGCAGGTGGTTCCAGGCCAGCACGTACTGGCATTATTATAGCAAAATAAATAGTTTTGTTTCGGTAGAAACTCCACTGGTCAAAGTGATGTTAAAAAATGAGGGCATTTCTAATATAGAGAATGCCAGTGAAAATGGAGAAGTGGGATAGGAATGTGTGTGAAAGAGACAGACACACAGAGAAGAGAGGAACTACTTGATTCCTGTAATTTTGTTTAAAACTGAAAGCACACATTTACAGTTTACTCTATGCCAAGCATTGGCTTCAGCACCTTACAATGAGCATATTACTGAATTCTTACAATCTTTTGAGGTAGTACTGTTATGAACCCTATTTTATATATGAAAAAGTAAGCCTGGACAAGTGAAATAACTTGCCAAATGTCACAGAATTGATAAATGACAGAGCTGGGAATTTAAAATTCATTTGTTTCATTCTGAAACTCACATTCTTCCTCTAAGTAAAGCTGTAGTTTACCTGCAATAAATGACACAAACCTGAAAGATATAGCCAAATAATATTTTACATATGTGTATACCTATATGATCACCACCCAGGTCAAGATGTGGAATATTTCCATCATCCCAGAAAGTTCTTTTGTGTCCTTTTCCAGTCAACACCAACCCCTCACTCCAAGATAGCCACTCTTTTAACTTCTGTCATCATGTTTCAGTGATTCTCAAAGTGTGGACCTGGAACCAATAGTATCAGCAATACCTGGGAATTTGTCAGAGATACACATTCTCAGGTCCCACCCCAGCCCAACTGAATTAGAAACTCTGAGAGTGGAGCTTAGAAAACTATGTTTAAACAAACTCTTCAGGTGATTCTGTTACACAACGAAGTTTGAGAACTGCTGCACATAGCAGTTTTTTTTTTTATGATTCCAGTTCTTTTATTTTTTGTTTATTTTTTTCCAATTTATTTATTTTCAGAAAAACAGTATTCATTATTTTTTCACCACACCCAGTGCTCCATGCAAGCTGTGCCCTCTATAATACCCACCACCTGGTACCCCAACCTCCCACCCCCCCGCCACTTCAAACCCCTCAGATTGTTTTTCAGAGTCCATAGTCTCTCATGGTTCACCTCCCCTTCCAATTTACCCAAAAGCACATACCCTCCCCAATGTCCATAACCCTACCCTCCTTCTCCCAACCCCCCTCCCCCCAGGAACCCACAGTTTGTTTCGTGAGATTAAGAGTCACTGATGGTTTGTCTCCCTCCCTATCCCATCTTGTTTCATTTATTCTTCTCCTACCCACTTAAGCCACCATGTTGCATCACCACTTCCTCGTATCAGGGAGATCATATGATATTTGTCTTTCTCCGCTTGACTTATTTCGCTAAGCATGATACGCTCTAATTCCATCCATGTTGTCGCAAATGGCAAGATTTCGTTTCTTTTGATGGCTGCATAGTATTCCATTGTGTATATATACCACATCTTCTTGATCCATTCATCTGTTGATGGACATCTAGGTTCTTTCCATAGTTTGGCTATTGTGGACATTGCTGCTGTAAACATTCGGGTACACGTGCCCCTTTGGATCACTACGTTTGTATCTTTAGGGTAAATTCCCAGTAGTGCAATTGCTGGGTCATACGGCAGTTCTATTTTCAACATTTTGAGGAACCTCCATGCTGTTTTCCAGAGTGGTTGCCATCTATGAAAAACCCACTGCAAATATCATTCTCAATGGAGAAAAACTGAAAGCTTTTCCACTAAGGTCAGGAACACGGCAGGGATGTCCATTATCACCACTGCTATTCAACATAGTACTAGAAGTCCTAGCCTCAGCAATCAGACAACAAAAGGAAACTAAAGGCATCCAAATCGGCAAAGAAGAAGTCAAATTATCACTCTTCGCAGATGATATGATACTCTATGTGGAAAACCCAAAAGACTCCACTCCAAAACTGCTAGAACTTGTACAGGAATTCAGTAAAGTGTCAGGATATAAGATCAATGCACAGAAATCAGTTGCATTTCTCTACACCAACAACAAGACAGAAGAAAGAGAAATTAAGGAGTCAATCCCATAGCAGTTTTTAAAAAAGATTTTATTTATTTATTTGACAGAGATCACAAGTAGACAGAGAGGCAGGCAGAGAGAGAGGGAGAAGTAGGCTCCCTGCTGAGCAGAGAGCCCGATGCGGGACTCAATCCCAGGACCCTGAGATCATGACCTGAGCCAAAGGCAGACGCTTTAACCCACTGAGCTACCCAGGGTGCCCGCAGTTTTATGTGCTTTAGAAATTCGAATATATATATATATATGTATATCTATATACATATATATATAATGGGAGAAAGAGAGAATCATATAGTATATATTGTTTTGTGTCTGGCCTTTTTTTTCTAAACAAAATATCTGTGAAATTTATTCATATTGTTGCATGTATCAGTAATTCCTTCATTTTAAATTTCTGATTAATATTCCATTGTGTAAATATATAATATCATTTTGATGGGTTGTTAGTAGAGCTTTTATTAAGGAATGTTTATTAAGGGAAATCTTACATTTGTCTAAGGCAAATAAATGTGTGGAACCACAAAAATTAAGGAGCAACTTAAACAAGAGTGAAACAGGTTGTTGTATCATATGACACAATTTCCAGAAAGGCAGTGTTATCCTCCTAAGTCTCTTCATTACTTGCTTGCCAATGCTGGAAATTTATTTCATAGGAAGCTTAGAGTTTTATTCCACAATAAATGCTAAAACCTAAAAGGCAAGTGTGTACTCCAACAATTAAAAAAGGAAAGAAAATAGAGTGAATGTCATACTGATGTGTTAATGGATCTCTCCTTTCTTGCCAGTAAAGGACACAGTTGCCAAGTACATAGCATGTATACTATCACTTACTAATCCAAGCCCTTAATAGGCACTACTAATCAATCATGCCACTTTTAAATGTTCCTTCCCAATGCAATCTCAGGATTGTTCTCAACAAATTCTCTTAGGTCATGCCAACTCTGGCCCAATTCATGTGTGTGTGTGTGTGTGTGTGTGTGTGTGATTGTAATAGTGTTTAGAACTGAAGAGGGGAAGAAGTCACCATGGAGGTGTTTTCTTATGGGTCAGGAAGAGAATCAAAGTCATATTTTGTTTTCTGTGACCTATTTTCTTTTGTGTTTATGCTGGAAAGCCCATTAAGTATGGATGGTCAGGATATAGTAAATTCTTTGTTAACTGAATTTGTGGGAAATCAGCATAACAGCACCAAAACCAAAAATAACGACAACAACCAGCAGTTTCACTGAGAACTAGGTACTGGGCCTTGTGGTAAGTGATTCACATGCATTGTCTCATCTAATTCCCAGAACCCTGTTAGGCTAGTATTATTACCTTCATTTTAAACATATAGGCCTAGAGAGGTACCCAAATGCATGTGACAGAGCTGAGATTCAAATCCAGACTATATCACTCCATGTTCCATGTTCTTTGGAAACCACTACGCCATACTGATTCTGAGATAATTAGATTTATTCAAGATGACTTAGAATTCCTTTTCTTCCCAACTCTTGTTAAAGTGTCTGAGTCCACTTTCTTGCCTTAATAAAAATATAGTGATCATCATTGAAAATCTCAGGGTTATCATCCTTACCTTCAGTGTTTACATTCATAATTAGAGCTGTCAGTGGCCCAGGTGTAGATTAGGTGAAGTATATGAGAATCACCCTCATGGTGTCTATTCCTTCTCTTTAGTTCTAAATACCATTATGACTACACGCACACACACACACAGACATTAGGGCATTTCTTGGGAATTAACCTTGGAACCACAGATAAACAAACTTATTCATTTATCAAACATGTAACACATGTCCTCTATGTACCATTCCCTAGACTTTAAGTTCCATGAGTACAAAGACCTGTCTTATTCACTCTTACATTCCTATTACCATGTGCCTGGTAAATATCTATTGAACAAATGGAATTTTGAATAAATAAATGTGTGCATAAGTGCCAGGCACTGTACTGAGTTCTGGAGTATGAACTTGACTTCTAATTTTGGTCATTTACCTCAAAAGAGCAGGGATCTTATTAATGGCTAAAAATTATGTGCTTCTGACTATTAGACTTCTGTAATTTGTCCATATACAATGTGTATGGGAAATACAAATTTGGTCTTCTCAGGTTGTATCTGTAACTTTTCCCCAATAACTTAACGGTCAAGATTTTTTCCATAAAAAAAGGAGGAGATCTTGCCATTTGTAAAAACATGGATGGACTTAGAGGATGTAATATGAATGAAATAAGTCAGAGTGAGAAAGACAAATACCATATGACTCCATTCATATGTGGAAACTAAAAGACAAGAGAAATGAACAACAGAATCAGACTTATAAATACAGAGAACAAACTCGTGGTTGCCAGAGAGAAGAGGGGAATGGGCAAAATGGGTGCAGGGGAGAGGGAGGTACAGGCCTCCATATGGAATGACTAAGTCGCAAAAATACACGTCACAGCATATAAGGAATATAGTTGATGATACTGTATGGTGACAGATGGTAGCTGTGCTTGCAGTGAGCAGAGAATAATGTATAAGGATGTTGAATCACTATGTTGTATGCCTGAAACTAATGTAACATTGAGTGTCAACTATGCTCAAATAATAAAAAAGTTAACTTGAAAAAAAAATTATTTCCAGTAGACAGAAGCTTGCCTTTTAAAAATATAAAGCTGAATTTATTGATGCTGGCAAGAAAATGTAAACATTGTGTCTATAGTGATTTTTACATTGGATACTTCATTTGAAAAAATGCAAAATAATGAAAGAAGGGCGAGAGTTCCTCACCATCCTTTTCACAGTTAAAATGTGTTACATGGTAAGGTAGTCTTTTTCAAAAATAAGTCAGTGTTGGTTCAGTATAGAGCAAAATGCTTCAGTGGTTTTGTAAAATTGAGAGTAGCATATTCCTAATATAGTGAAAGTGAACATTCCAAAAGGTCTCATTTTTTTTTCTGAAGTTATGCACAGGACCTGAAACAATGGCAAGCAACTTACCCAAAGCATATTTCCATGGAAGCTCAGATATCTTGCATCTCTGCCTCACATCAAAGCAGTGCAAAATAGCACATTTGCAGAGTTGGAGTGGTACCCATGTCAGCTTGGCATCAAATGCAATTGGATTCTGATGAGCAGGAACCAGAAGTCTTGCATTATCCATAAGAACAACACTTGCTCAGTTGGTGCCATCTCTTAGGCACAGGTCAGTAAAACAGACCAATTTTCCTTAAAGGGTAAAAAAATAAAAATATAGACCATACTTCTTGCTATTTTTGCAGCCCTAGAGAGAGAATCATCCACGAGGAAGGTTAAGAAAAAAAATCATTACAAACTTTTCTTTTGGGCCCATATAGCCATTCTGGGCCATATTCTAAGAAATGTTACCAGTAACAACAATCAGGGGCTTATATTCCAGAGTGATACCGCGTGATTTGGGAGAAAAATTCAGGTTTTTAATTTTTGTTTTTGCCCTCATATGGGCAACAGGTGTTATGGTGTCAAACTGTGGATATATTTGGTGATACCATCCCCAAAGCTGATTTTCTGGAGGCTGATGATATTATACTTAATTGTTTTCACCAAATCCAGATTTATTAGTTTCCTATGGCTGCAGTAACAAATTGACACAAACCTACTGATTTAAAACAACACAAATGTATTCTGTTACGTTCTGGAGGTAAGAAGCCTTTTTTTTTTTTTAAAGGATTTATTTATTATTGAGAGGGAGAGGGCAGATGGAGAGAATCCTCAAGCAGACTCCCTGGTGAGCATGGAGCCAGATCAGGGACTTGATCTCAAGGCCCATGAGATCATGACCTGAGCTAAAAACAAGAGTGGGTCATTCAACCAACTGACCTACTGAGGCGCCTCTAGAGGTAAGAAGTCTTAAAATCAGGGCATCTGTAGGGCTAAGTTCCTTTGACAGACCCTAAGGGAGAATCCATTTCCTTGCTTTTTCCAGATTCTAGAGGCCAACTGCATTCTTTGGCTTATGCCCCCTTCTCTTTCTTCAGAGCACACCACTTTGAGCTTGGCTTCCATCATCATTTCTCCCTTTTCTGCCTTTGACTTTCTTGCATCCCTCTTATAGGGACCCCTGTATTTATATTGAATCCACCAAAAAAAAAAAAGGTTGTATATCTCCCCATTTCAAATTCTTGAATCACACCTGAAAAATCCCCTTTGCCATATAAGGTAACATTTTCAACAGTTCTAGATATTAGGACATGGACGTCATTGCAGGAGCATTATTCTGTCTACTACATCAGTCTGGCTGTAATAATAATGCTTTGCTTACTTGGTTAGGGTACCTGAATTCATGAAGCTAATATTGCTTGTCTGATGCTCTGTAAGTAGCATACTGATGATTATGGATTACCTAATATCATACCAATAACAACTGTTATGAGGTAAGCATTATTATAACCTCATTTTGGAGATGCAGTAGTGGAGTTCATAGAAGTTAATAAACTTGCCCAAGTTCACATAGCTAGGAAGTGGTAAAGCCAGAACTGAAATCCTGATATATCTTACTATAAAGCCCATGAAATTTCTAGCTCTCTGCTCTGCCTCATTAGTTTTGCCAAGTTTATTTACTTCATTTTCTGGTCACTGTATGTACCTAAACCTTGACCAGAAATATCACAGCTGGGCATCTTCACCGCATGTAGCTAGGTAAGGGAAAATTCATCACCACCACTCCAAGTGCAATTCGGGTTAACTCCAGAAACATTTATTAAGCATCAGTGTATGGGCCCCCCTTCCCCGTGCGAAGTCCATATCTCACTGATGGTGATGACTCATTGGGGCCATACTGATATTGTCAGAGAATTAGACTGCAGCCATATTGTTTCATACTTCTCTCTCAGGATAAAAGGGGGAAGATACTTCTTGAGAAGTTCAGTGAAAAGGCCATGTCTTGCCACTAAGAAATTGCCTAGTTTCCTAAGCTCCTTTAGCTTGGAAACCTATCCACCTCCAGAAGATAAGAGATAGTTTCCTGCATTATTCAGAGATAGTCTCTGAGAGAAATGTCCTTTCCTACATTTCATTTAATAGTATGTGACTTCATCTTTTCAGGGACAATGGTAGGTCAAACCCAAAGCTGACAGTCATGGTGACATTAGTCTGAATGTTTTATTGGACAATAAATACTTTATTCCCTATTTTTTAAAAAGGTTTTTTGTGTGTGTCTGTGTTTTTTTTTCAATTTATTTATTTTCAGAAAAACAGCATTCATTATTTTTTCACCACACCCAGTGCTCCATGCAAGCCGTGCCCTCTATAATACCCACCACCTGGTACCCCAACCTCCCACCACCCCCTGCCTTTTATTTATTTATTTGACAGATAGCGATCACAAGTAGGCAGAGAGGCAGCGAGAGAGAGATGGAGGAAGCAGGCTCCCTGCTGAGCAGAGAGACCAATGTGCGGCTCCATCCCAGGACCCTGGGATCATGACCTGAGCCGAAGGCAGAGGCTTTAGCCCACTGAGCCACCCAGGTGCCCCTTTATTCTTTATTCTTTTAGAGTCCCCTGCATTTTTTGTATCCCATCTCAGTTTCCCTGAACACCCATTTCATACAGATCACCAGATGCTCTGCTTCTGTCTATATTCTAATCTCAGACTGGTTGCTCCTGTGTCCCATTCCCTAATGGAACTCTATCTTTGTAGTTTTTATAATTACTGTGTACAAAGTTACTAAAATATATAGCTTTGTAATTCCTCCTAAGAAGTAACTTTTAACTATTGAGAGAGGTAAGGAAAGGGAGAGGAAAAGGATGGAGAAGAGGAAGGTGGGAGGAGAAAGAGAAAGATTTCACACCTGGAAATTTCTACCCCCCCCCACCCCCACCATGTGATCTTCTTCCAAATTCTTTTTATCATATTCTCTTGGACTTCCAAGTGTCAAGCAGCCTTAAGAGCTACTTCTTTCCCCATTCACCAAAAGCTTCTTTCCCCGTTCACCAAAAGCTACCTAGTCCTATTGATTCTTTGGTTCAGTTTTACCCTTATTAAAACTTTAGTATGCACCAGGCACTGTGACAGGTTCCAGAGAAACAAACAAAATAACACAAACCCCATAACCTGGGGTGCCTGGGTAGCTCAGTCAGTTAAATGTCCAGCTCTTGGTTTCAGCTCAGGTCATGATCTCAGGGTTGTAAGATCAAGCCCTGTGTCACGCTCCACACTCAATGCAGAGTCTGCTTGAGATTCTTTCCCTCCCCCACAATCTCCCCCTCTGCTCCTCCCCTTCTCTCTCTCTCTAAAATAAATGGGTAAATAAAACCATTAAATTAAAAAAAAACATAACTTGTAGGAGTTTTTAAGTTTAAGAAGAAACATACACACACACACACACACACACACACACACACAAAAAGAAGAAACATACACTATAACAGTTTTATCATACTGTAATATAGACAAATGCACCTAAAGCTGTGAGAAAACAGAGTTCTTGAAGAGCCAACTCTTCATTTTGGTGGGTGAATAGAAATTAATTATGCAAATAATTGATATTCTTTATTTTTTAAATAATGTCTTTGTCTTACACCCTTTTCTTTCCAGATTCATAACTCCACTTTGATCCAGACCTAGGTCAGATCAATCTCAGACTGTTTACTGAAATAGTTTCCCAATCAGTCTTCAAGTTTCCTCTCTGGTGTCTTAACTTACCTGCTATCCACTGGCCCCTGTCCATCCTCCATCTTGTTAATGGATTAATCTTCATAAAATATTTCTTTGTAGAAATCATCACTCTTTTCTTACCACCTCTCCCAGCTCTGAAATCTTCTTTGACTTCCTACTGCTTTCAAGATAAAACCTTGAACTCTTCATCTGGCATTCAGTGCTCTCTACAATCCAGCCCTCATCTATGGGCCTAGATCTCCTATAATTTCTGACACATAATGAAAACCTCTTCAGTTAAAATGGTATCAGTTGTCAGAGTGCATTTTACTCTCTGAGGGAAGAGGATGTGGTTAGTTTCTAAAACTAGAAGGCTAGTTTCTAAAGCTTGAAAAATAAATAAATCTATACCCCCCCCAAAATTTCTGACATAACCTGCTCCCTACTCAAAGTAAGTGTGTGTATAATTTCTCAAGCTTTCAGATACGCTCTTGTTCAGAATGCCTTCCTCTGCCAGATCTAAGCCATAATCCCCAGCCAGATCTAAGTTCTACTCTTCCTTCAAGAACTAGTTCAAGCCCATACCCTCTATAGAGCCTACTTGGTTGAACCGAACCCTCTGTGGTCACTGCTTTCTCCAGTAGACTCCAATCATCTAGCATTTAGCACATGTGATCTTCTTTTTTTTTTTTTTAAAGATTTTTATCTATTTATTTGATAGACAGAGAGAGATCACAAGGAGGCAGAAGGCAGGCAGAGAGAGAGGGGGAAGCAGGCTCCCCGCTGAGCAGAGAGCCTGATGTGGGGCTCGATCCCAGAACCCTGAGATCATGACCTGAGCCGAAAGCAGAGGCTCAACCCACTGAGCCACCCAGGCGCCCCAGCACATGTGATCTTCTATTGCTCTACACAATCCCAGTCTCTCTCACCGTGCAGTCATCCTCTTAAGACAGAGATTATATCCTGTGTCTCTTCATGTCTCCAGTGTTTAAGGAGATCAGGACATTTTTATGATACTGATAATGAGTTAGTCATGTGGTACATATGGGGAAAAGAACTCTTAGGATCCCTTATATCATACCTTGCAGGAAGGGACACCCAAATTGCTTACATGAAAGGCCAAGGTTAGAGCTTTCTTGGGGATAAAATTAAGCCAGTGATACAAGCCCAAATGTTTATAGGGGCCAAGAAGGGAGCATAAGTAAGCTAGAGGTAAGCCAATATTTCAACAAATCTTTACACAGTGCTTACTGTGTACTGGGCATTATTCTAAATGCTTTAAAAGTATTAATTCTCCTAATTCTCGCTACAACCCTACTATTACTATTCCTATTTTATACACAAGACAACCAAGGCACAAAGAGGTTAAATAATTTCCCAAAGGTCACATGATTAGTAAGTGATAGATCTTGAATTTCAACTCAAGTACTCTATTAGTGTCTCTATTCTTAACCTTTGAGAAGCGCTGATTTTCCAAAAGAGACTGGTGAATCCAATGGAGACCTGTAGTAAGTACGATAAACTTAAGGACTCTTAAATTTAAAGAAAATTGTGAGCCAGGATAAACATGTCTGTGGGCCTGGTTGGCCAAGGTGCTAAGCATTTGCAACCTCTGAATTGAGTCCAGAAATGACAGGGGAAAGTTTATTCTTTGTAACACCACATTTATTCCAGGACAGCAAGAAGCACCCTCGATTATGTCCTCTCTACCCTGACGTCAGCTCACATACCTATTATGGGGATTTGTTAAAGAAAAGGAAGGATCAGTGTTCACTGTCATCACTTTATATGTTTAGGTTTGCAGATTCAACTTGTAAGAGACTTATGAACCTCTCTAAGGATCTAATGACTCCCATGCATTTGCTTCCATAATACTTTGTTTATATCTTTACCAACGTGTTTATCAAATGTCACTTTTCCCTATTTGAGATGAAGAATTTTTCATTTTTTCTTAGAACAATAGATACTATCTCCAAATACTTAACTGTATACAGATTTTAGCAACTTCTAATGGTTTTAACGTGTGTTGATTAAAATATGTTTAGCAAGTCTCTATCAGCTTCTAACTTTGGCACTTTCCATGGTGACAACAGGACCCCCTCTTTTATGGTGCCTCTAGATTTAAATTCAGACTTCTACCAGCCAAGAACTTTTAAAACTAACATAAAGGATTACCTCTACATCTTTGAAAAACATTTTCAAATAGTTTTATTTTAATGTTTGTTTTGTTCAGATTTGAAAGAATAAGTGTAAATATGCAGTACCTTTGGAAAATTTCAGAAAGTTTAAAGAAATATAGAAGTAGAAAATTTCACAATCATAACTCAACTGTATAAGACAAAGTTTCTTTATTTTGCTACAGTTGAAATTCACCTAGCTTTTAACTTGCTTTTCAATTTTCTACAGTGAACTTAGTTCAACAATGTATCTTAAGTATTTCTGATTTTAAACTCTGTTCTTTATGAAGAGCTCAACTGCTTCTTCCTTTCTTCTGGGTGTTCCTTTGAGTGTGAGCATCAAACCTCTATCCTGACTGACTTCCACTGAGGTATATGTAACTTGTTTAGCTCAGGCCTGTGTATCAGCACCTCTGCATTCCATGCTGATATGGTTACTTGTGTACTTCTCTTGGCATAGGCAATGCACAGTAATGGTTTGGAGGTAGGGTAAGTGGGGGAACAGGAAGCCTGACAGTAATCTCAATATAACTGGACTTCCTTTTCAGCTTATATGGATAAACTTAGTTGCTGAGACTCAATCAAGTTCACTAGTTTCAGACTTCAGCTATCCAGTTACAACTTCTGCTACTCAGTTCCTTGAGCTATGACAACCCCTTGGCAGACATACTGTTTATCAGTTCTTGGTAATTTTCTTTGTTCCTTTCAGACACATGGGAACTTTTCAGATTACCTACACACACCTTGGAAGCCAAGGGAGGTTCAGGAAAATGTGGCAATATATCAAGTCCCTTTGTGCCTAGACATGGCACACTGCTATTTCTACTTCAACATAGCCATTCTACTATCACTGGGGGCATTGTTACAGGCTGCCTCCTCCAAAAGATGCAGTTGAGAAATGGGGCACATTTAGAATTCTCAAATAGATCTGAGTTTTTTCAACTTTTCATCCTCATTTTAGTGGCTTTTGACCTGGGGTGGGGGCATCTTTTGTCTCTCAAACTTCTCTAAACATCTGCCAGCCCAGAAGGGATTCTTCTTTCTTTTTATGGCTGAAAAACCCCTCCTATAGCATTACAAATTTTCCCCTACTGAATGATTTATGATATAAACCCAGGATCCACCAGTCTTTGTGAATAGCAAGTTTTAGAATTCCAAAATGTTATTTTTCTCTCTTGGGTGCCTCACTCTAGCAAATCAAAGTTTCTTTGGTTTTCAGTCTCTCCTCTTAGCTAAGCACTTTACAGTTTTATTTTGAAACTCAAATGTAAAAATTTTGACTCATTGTTTTCCTGGGTTATTTTTTGTCCTTCTTTCCCTGGGGCAATAAGCTTCAGAGCTAGTGTCTAATTTTAATTGTGAGATGTACTGCAGGACAGAATGGATTATCAAGAAGGAAAATAAGCATGAATTAATATTTTAAAATGCTGTGCTGCATAAGAAAATAAAAATCACGTGTAGTTTCAAACTCTGGGAAAACACTAGTATTTTGGTGTCTTACCTTTTGCTCTTTTACTATGCATGCATATATGACATATTTTATGTGTATAAATGTATGGTAGGCTTCTTGTTTTTTGGCCCATATGTTATATCTTTAGATATTCTCAGAGGAGTTGGAGATCAAGGAAAAATGTTCTGGCTCAGTTATTGCCTCTTTGGCATATCTCCCCAAAGATTTGTTGACCACTCTTTGCCCTCCTGTGGGAGTGGGAATGAATATCTCCCTCCCGATAGCAGTTATTATCTTATGACCCTCACAAGTGAACATCACAGAAATTTGCAAGAAAGAGTTCAAACTATTTCCTCAAGGCCTCTGGTGATTAATTCAAATTATACAGGGGGTAGTAGCAGACAGTGCCTGTAAAGTTGGTTGCTAAAAGATTGATTTTTCTCTCTTGTCCTGCCTACTTTACTGAAGGTGTGTTGACCCCACTTTTGGGTTTGTTCTGGGAGGGTTTTTTTCTCTAGCTGTGTGAAGGGAAATGCCTTCTCTTTCTCCTCTTTTTCATTTTTGTTCTTTTAATTTCATTCATTCCTCCTGAAGTCCCTGCTTCCCCTGTTTCTTCTGGGTCTGTCATTCACAAGTTCCAGGACAATGCTAGTCTCTATCTCTCTCTCTTCCTCTCTCTCCTTGTAAATCATTGGTCTCCAGCAGGGGTTGTCAGTTCTGTTCTGCCAGGTAGAGGGAGAATAGTGAGTTCTGAATCCTATAAATGGAGGAGGGAATGGTGGAGGAAGAATGTCAGGGTGATCCTGTGCTCTGGATTGCAGTCTGCGATTTGATATTTTTATATTCTTGGGCAGAACAAAATAAAAAATAATTTTAAAATGCACATCTCACAGGGGAAATTTCTTTCCTGCCCAAATCCTTCACTGGAGAAAAATCCTACACAGGAGATGAATCGCTCCCTTGTCAGCATAAGCATGGTCTTAATTTAACAAAAACCATTTGTCCCTTTCTCAATTTGGATTACATTTCAAAGCTTTTTTCATTAACTTGACACTGAATGGCATCACTGAGCTATCTTTTCTTTCTTTTTTTTTTTTTACAATCACGTAGCAAGCATTTCCTTGTGGTAATTTTTAAAAACGTATTTTAAAATATCAGCATACTACTGCTTAATGTCTGTTCTGTAATGTATTTGATTATTTCTCTAATGTTTAATATTTAGACTATGTCTATGTTTTAGTATTATAAAATTTATAAGGATCATCTGGCATATTAAGATTTGTGCACACATCTAATTATTTCCCTAAAATGATGTCTTTAGAAGTGGAATTGGAGGCTAAAAGATACAACTTGCTTTTTTATAGAAATGTTTGAATTAAAAAGGAATTTTGAGTTTAAATTATAAAAACAAAATAAACTAGGTACTTAAAAATAAGGAAGTATAGAACATAAGAAATGTAAATCGTATCTGTCATCTCACCCCCCAGTGATCTAATTTTTACCAGGTTAATGTCTATTTTTAGTATGAACAATTTTAATGCTTTTTTTGTGTGTGTGTTATCTATTGGTCTCCCCAAATATCAGCCATTTTAAATTCCCACTAGCAGTTAATAAAAATGCTGGTCTCACTGCATACTCATCAACCTTATGTATTCTTGTTTTTTTTTTCAATTTATTTATTTTCAGGAAAACATTATTCATTATTTTTTCACCACACCCAGTGCTCCATGCAAGCCGTGCCCTCTATAATACCCACCACCTGGTACCCCAACCTCCCACCCCCCCCGCCACTTCAAAACCCTCAGGTTGTTTTTCAGAGTCCATAGTCTCTCATGGTTCACCTCCCCTTCCAATTTACCCAAATTCCCTACTCCTCTCTAACTCCCCTTGTCCTCCATGCTTTTTGTTATGCTCCATAAATAAGTGAAACCATATGATAATTGTCTCTCTGCTTGACTTATTTCACTCAGCATAATCTCTTCCAGTCCCGTCCATGTTGCTACAAAAGTTGGGTATTCTTGTTTATTAATATTGTTCATACTTAATGAACAAATTGATATTGACAGTGCTTTTTTACATTAACATTACTGATTATCTACATATTTTTATATATTTTATATGCATATATTTCCTTCACTTTTGTAATTAAAAATTTTTGAAGTATTTTTTTTTAAAGTTTAAAAGAGCGTGAGTGGAGGGGTGGGGCAGAGGCAGAGGTAGAGAATCTCAAGCTGTCCCTAATGCACATTTGTGAAGTTTCCTTCATGTCCTGTGTTCCTAGAATTCTGAACTAGCTGAGGAAGTATAATTGGTTTTCTAACTTTATGATCAAATGATAACATGGGTTATCCTGGGTTCTTTAGCTTTTAAGATGACTCGCTGTGTTTTAGAAAGGTGGTAGTAGTCAGTCTTTATTCTTGAAATGTTGGCTGGAATGCCAAACTGAAGGTGCCTGCCATTTCCCTTTATTGCCAAGGTTCTTCAAGTTATTTTTGCATTACTCTGAAATCAGGTGTTTTTTTTTTAATTTATTTTTTATTTTCAGCATAACAGTATCCATTATTTTTGCACCACACCCAGTGCTCCATGCAATCTGTGGCCTCTATAATACCCACTACCTGGTACCCCGACCTCCCACCCCCTGCCCCTTCAAAACCCTCAGGTTGTTTTTCAGAGTCCATAGTCTCTCATGGTTCACCTCCCCTTCCAATTTCCCCCAACTCCCTTCTCCTCTCTAACTCCCAATGTCCCCCATGCTATTTGTTATGCTCCACAAATAAGTAAAACCATATGATAATTGACTCTCTCTGCTTGACTTATTTCATTCAGCATAATCTCTTCCAGTCCTGTCCATGTTGCTACAAAAGTTGGGTATTCGGAAAAAAAAAAAAAAGTTGGGTATTCGTCCTTTCTGATGGAGGCATAATACTCCATAGTGTATATGGACTATATCTTCCTTATCCATTCATCCGTTGAAGGGCATCTTGGTTCTTTCCACAGTTTGGCAACCATGGCCATTGCTGCTATAAACATTGGGGTACAGATGGCCCTTCTTTTCACTACATCTGTATCTTTGGGGTAAATACCCAGGAGTGCAATGGCAAGGTCATAGGGAAGTTCTATTTTTAATTTCTTGAGGAATCTCCACACTGTTCTCCAAAGAGGCTGCACCAGCTTGCATTCCCACCAACAGTGGAAGAGGGTTCCCCTTTCTCCACACCCCCTCCAACACATGTTGTTTCCTGTCTTGCTAATTTTGGCCATTCTAACTGGTGTAAGGTGATATCTCAAGATGAACTTTTGGGACTTCATCAAAATCAAAAGCTTCTGCACAGCAAAGGAAACAGTCAAGAAAACAAAGAGGCAACCCACGGAATGGGAGAAGATATTTGCAAATGACAGTACAGACAAAAGGTTGATATCCAGGATCTATAATGAACTCCTCAAACTCAACACACACAAAACAGACAATCATATCAAAAAATGGGCAGAAGATATGGACAGACACTTCTCCAATAAAAACATACAAATGGCTATCAGACACATGAAAAAATGTTCATCATCACTAGCCATCAGGGAGAGTCAAATTAAAACTGCATTGAGGTATCACCTTACACCAGTTAGAATGAAATCAAGTGTTTTAAATTGCCTTTGAAAAAAAAATTGCCTCCCACAATAATTATTTGTTGTTTTAAGTTCCTGGACACTAGAGTTCCCTTAGAAATACGTATTCTTTCACTCAGAAATACACCCTTGGGAGCACCTGGGTGGCTCAGTCGGTTAAGCATCTGCCTTCAGCTCTGGTCATGATCCCCGGGCCTGGGATCCAGCCCCATATCAGGCTCACTGCTCAGGGGGAGTCTGCTTCCCTGTCTCTCTCTGCCCGCCATTCCCTCTGCCTGTTCTCTCTCTCTCTGTCAAGTAAATAAACCTTAAAAAAAAAAAGAAAGAAAGTAATACACTGTCAAAGCTGGTGTGGGCTCCATGTGGTTTCAAAGCAGTAAGACAACTTGAAGCTACATATACGTTAAGCCTCAGGTGTGGAATCTTTGGATGGCAACAGTGATTTTTTTTAAAAGTGTCTAGAAGAAAAAGGTTTAAGTTCTACTTAAATAAACAACACTAATTTCTTTAAATTGACAACCTTCCCATATGTTCAAAATGGAACTAAAAGAGCTAAACCCTGTTATTTCTAGTAACATTAATTGTTTTTAAATCAGACTTTTCAAATGTTAGAAACAATGATACGAAACGCCCTTATCTGGTCAGACCTAAGGAAGAACATTTTTGAAGTGGCATTAAACGGGAAATGATCGTTTCCATTTTGTGCTAGTTAAAAAGTTTTGAATTTACTACTTGAAATTATTGTTTACAGATTAGTGACAAGGGCTGATGAAAGGATCCATTTGGGCTGTGATTTCCAGATGCCCTCAAATATATACTGCTTCCCAACTCAAGTCCAGCCATAAGCTATTTTGCTAACATGTCAGAGTAATCTGTATTTTTATATGTGATTTCTACTTTTATAGACCTGTTTTAAAATAAAACACATTTTTATATTAAAAATTGAAAAAAGTCACCCAGGTGCCCCTGAAGTGTTTTTACTTAGAATTTTTACCTTTTTATGTAGTCACATTTATCACTATTTTCCTTCATGATTTTTCTTTCATATTTAAAAGGCCTTCCCTTCTCCCATGAGCAGATAAATATTCATGCATATTTTCTTACAATCATTTAAGGTTTAAACATTTTAAAATGTAATTTATTTATTCATTTATATTTATTTATTTATTTGAGAGAGACAGAGGGAGAGCCAGGAGGTGGGGGCAGAAGGAGAGGGAAAGAGAAAATCTCAAGCAGACTCCCTACTGAGCTCGGAGCCCAATGAGGAGCTCAATCCCAGGACCCTAGATCATGAATTGAGACAAAACTGAGTAAGACACTCAACTGACTGAGCCCACCAGGTGCCCCTTTAATGTAATTTAATCATGATATATTTCAAACATGAGAAAAGTATATAAATTTTATAACAAGCATCCATTAAACACATAGATTTAATGAACACTAACATTTTGCCATTTTAAGTTTTTTTCATAAATAGTTGCATCTATAGCTAAAGACTGAACTCCATCATTTTCCCTTCCCTGCCTCTGCTGAAACTTGTGTATGTAATATACCTGCATTCTCTTTTTTTCCTTTTTTAATTTAATTTTATATTTTCAGTGTTCCAAGATTCATTGTTTATGCACCACACCCAGTGCTCCATGCAATACATGCCTTCCTTAATACCCACCACCTATATTTTCTACATATGTTTACAACCATGTGCATTATAAAGTATTGTTTCATGGACTTTACAATTTTTAACAAATTAGGATCCTTTTCCACCTGACTTTTGTTGTTCAATATTATACTTTCAGGATTTACCCAGATAGCTGCCTATATTTCTAGTTTTTACTATTTATTACTTGTGATTGTATACACTTGGAGTTCTCTTTGTCAATTGTCTATTTGTATCACTTGTCCACTTTTTACCGCATTGTTGGCTTTTTTGAGTTATGGATTATTGGAATTATTTATTCTTGACCCAAATCCTTTGAGTGTTATGTACGTAGTACATATCTGTCCCAAATCTGTGACTTGTCTTTTAAGTTTATGACCATCTATGATATACACAAATTTTTAATTTTAATGTAGCATATTTATCAACTATTGCCTTTACGGCTTATATTATTATAATGATGAATCTTGATATCTGGTAGGGAAAATTCTTCCTTTTTCTTTTATCATTCTTTGACAGTTTCTTGATTCTTTTTAGGTCTTTGATGTCTCCAATGAATTTCAGAGTCAGTCTATCCGTTTCTGTGAAATCCCCTATCATTTATTTTTTGCCTTTTTCTTTTCTTTTCTTTTCTTTTCTTTTAATTTTAGTTTTTCAGTGTTCCAAGATACATTGTTTAAGCACCACACCCAGTGCTCCATGCAAATACATGCCCTCCTTAATACCCACCACCAGACTCACCCATCCCCCACTCCCCTCCTCTCCAAAACCCTCAGTTTGTTTCTCAGAGTCCACGTCTCTCATGGTTCATCTCCCCCTCTGATTTCCCCCAATTCACTTTTCCTTTCCTTCTCCTAATGTCCTCCATGCTATTCCTTATGTTCCACAAGTAAGTGAAACCATATGATAATTGAGTTTCTCTGCTTGACTTTTTTCCCTTTTAGAACTTAAATTGGAATTCTCTTGAATCTGTTAATTAACGTAGAAACAACTGTGACCTTTAAAATATTTTCTCCCTATCAACAAGCATGGTACATCTCTCTATATTGGTCATCTCTTACAGCATTGTCAGCCTTGAGTGATCACAGTTGTGGTTCTTCATATTCAATTGCATACTTTATTTTCCTTGTCTCTTTGCACCAGCTAGGATCTCTAGTAAATGCTTAATAAAAGCAACAATGTGTCATTCTTTTTTTTTTTTTTAAGATTTTATTTATTTATTTATTTATTTATTTGACAGAGAGAAATCACAAGTAGGAAGACAGGCAAGCAGAGAGAGAGAGAGGAGGAAGCAGGCTCCCTGCCGAGCAGAGAGCCCGATGCGGGGCTCCATCCCAGACCCTGAGATCATGACCTGAGCCAAAGGCAGAGGCCTAATCCACTGAGCCACCCAGGTGCCCCAACAATATGTCATTCTTGTCACTTTCTCAACTTTATTTATTTTTTATTTTTTATAAACATATAATATATTTTAACCCCCAGGGTATAGGTGTGTGAATGGCCAGGTTTACACACTTCACAGCACTCACCATAGCACATACCCTCCCCAGTGCCCATAACCACACCCCCCTTCTCCCAACCCCCCTCCCTCCAGCCACCCTCAGTTTGTTTTGTGAGATTAAGAGTCACTTATGGTTTGTCTCCCTCCCTATCCCATCTTGTTTCATTTATTCTTCTCCTACCCCCTTAACCCCCCATGTTGTATCTCCACTTCCTCATATCAGGGAGATCATATGATAATTGTCTTTCTCTGCTTGACTTATTTTGCTAAGCATGATACCCTCTAGTTCCATCCACGTTGTCGCAAATGACAAGATTTCATTTCTTTTTATGGCTGCATAGTATTCCATTGTGTATATATACCACATCTTCTTTATCCATTCATCTGTTGATGGACATCTAGGTTTTTTCCATAGTTTGGCTATTGTAGACATTGCTGCTATAAACATTCAGGTGCACGTGCCCCTTCAGATCACTATGTTTGTATCTTTAAGGTAAATACCCAGTAGTGCAATTGCTGGGTCATAGGGTAGTTCTATTTTCAACATTTTGAGGAACCTCCATGCTGTTTTCCAGAGTGGTTGCACCAGCTTGCATTCCCACTAACAGTGTAGGAGGGTTCCCCTTTCTCCGCATCCTTGCCAGCATCTGTCCAAAATCTATAAAAACTTAGCAAACTGAACACCCAAAGAACAAATAATCCAATCAAGAAATGGGCAGAGGACATGACCAGACATTTCTGCAAAGAAGACATCCAGATGGCCAAAAGACACATGAAAAAGTGCTCCATATCACTCGGCATCAGGGAAATACAAATCAAAACCACAATGAGATACCACCTCACACCAGTCAGAATGGCTAAAATTAACAAGTCAGGAAATGACTTTCTCAACTTTAAAAGAAATACTGCATTTTGAAAAATTTCCCAGTAAGTAACATGTCTGCTGTTTATTTGGGAGTTGACAGCTCTACCAGGTTAAGGAAGATCCCATATATTTGTAGTTTGCTAAAATTATTTCACTCTTGAGTGGACTTCAGATTTTCTCCAAAAAAAAATGCTGTATCCACATTATGATAACATTTTCCCCCTTAATCTGTTAAAATTATGATTTTTAGTAATATTTTAATGTTAAAAGATCTTTGCATCATTTCTTGGCCTTTTGGCTAAGATCAAGTGTAGCGTCTTTTTTTTTTTTTTTACTTTTTAATTAACATATAATGTATTATTTGTTTCAGGGGTAGAGGTCTGTGAACCATCAGTCTTACACAATACTCAGCACTCCCCACAACACATACCCTCCCCAATGTCCATCACCCAGCCACCCCATTCCTCCCACTCTCCTCCAGTCCAGCAACTCTATTTTTTCCCTGAGATTAAGAGTCTCTTCTGGTTTGTCTCCCTCTCTGGTTTCATCTTGTTTCATTTTTTTTCTTTTCTTCCCCTATGATCCTCTGTAGCATCTGTTCTTATCAGTTTAAAAGATCTTTGTACTCTTAGGTTAAGCCACACATAGTCCTCATGTGTTTTTTTTTTAAGATTTAATTTATTTTACGGTTATCTGGGTGGCTCAGTTGTTAAGTGTCTGCCTTCGTGTCAGGTCATGATCTCAGGGTCCTGGGATCGAGTCTCACATCCAGCTCCCTGTTTGGGGGGAAGCCTGCTTCTCCCTCTCTCACTCCCCCTGCTTGTGTTCCCTCTCTTGCTGTGTCTCTCTCTGCCAAATAAATAAATAAAATCTTTTAAAAATGTATTTAATTGATATTAGAGAATGAGTGCATGTGGGGTGGAGAAGAGTAAGGGAAGAGGGAGAGAAAGAATCTCAAGCACACTTCCCACTGAGCTCAGAGCTCATTGTGGGACTCCTCAACCTCATGACCCTGAGGTCATAACCTGAGCTGAAATCAAGAGTCAAATGCTTAACCCACTGAACCACCCAGGGCACCATCATGTGTTTTTTTAAATGCATATTTGACTTGGTTTTATACTATTTTCTTTAGAATTTTTACATCTATATATAAATGAGATGGACCTGTGATTTTTTTTCTTGTTATCCAAGTTGGGATTGTGTATTAAGTTTGTATTTGCCTCAAAAAATGACTTGGCTGGCTTTACCTATTTATTATTTTATTCACTGGTTCAGTGAATATTTCAGTGCACATTTGGATTACTTGGGGACTCTTTGTTTTTTGTTTGTTTATAAAATAATGTTTAAGACAGGTGACAGAATGGGAGAAGATATTTGCAAATGACATATCAGATAAAGGGTTACTTTCCAAAATCTATAAGGAACTTCTCAAACTCAACACCCAAAGAACAAATAATCCAATCAAGAAATGGGCAGAAAACATGGACAAATATTTCTGGCAAAGAAGACACCCAGATGGCCAACAGACACATGAAAAAGTGCTCCACATCACTTGGCATCAGGGAAGTACAAATCAAAACGACAGTGAGATATATCACCTCACACCAGTCAGAATGGTTAGAATTAACATGTCAGGAAATGACAGATGCTGGCGAGGTTGCAGAGAAAGGGGAACCCTCCTACACTGTTGGTGGGAATGCAAGCTGGTGCAGCCACTCTGGAAAATGGTTCCTCAAAATGTTGAAAATAGAGCTGCCCTATGACCCAGCAATTGCGCTACTGGGTATTTACCCTAAAGATACAAATGTAGTGATCCGAATGGGCACGTGCACCCGAATGCTTAGCAGCAATGTCCACAATAACCAAACTATGGAAAGAACCTAGATGTCCATCAACAAATGAATAGATAAAGAAGATATAATGTGTGTGTGTGTGTGTGTGTGTGTGTGTGTGTATTATGCAGCCATCAAAACACTGAACTCTTGACATTTGCAATATGTGGATGGAACTAAAGGGTATTATCCTAAGCGAAATAAGCCAATCAGAGAAATCCAATTACCATATGATCTCACTGATATGAAGAATTTGAGAAACAAAACAGAGGATCATAGGAGAAGAGAGGGAAAAATGGAACAAGATGAAACCAGAGAGGGAGACAAACCATAAAGACTCTTAATCTCAGGAAACAAACTGAGGGTTGCTGGAGGGGAGAAGTTGGGGGAATGGGGTGGTTTGCGTGATGGACATCGGGGAGGGTATGTGCTATGGTGAGCACTGTGTATTGTGTAAGACTGATGATTCACAGACCTGTACCCCTGAAACAAATAATATGCTATATGTTATTTAAAAGAAAAGAAAAGAAAAAAATTTCAGTGTTTTTTGGCCCACACCAAATAAGTCAGAACCTCTGGAGGGGGATCCAGGCATCAATATTTTAAAATGCTCCACAGACGACTGTTATGTGAAGCCAGGTTTGAGAACCACTGCTCATATACAACAATTTTGTATATGATAGAACTCATCTATTCTTCAGGAGCATAAGAAAGAAAATACTTGTTCTGTGAAATTTGGGTAGAATTTGTGAGATTCGCCTGCTGATTTTGTATGTAGATTCTAAAATGTTTATTTAGTTTCTTTATTGGTTACATAGATATATTCAAGTTTTTTCTGTTATTTAAGTCAGTTTTACTATTTATTTCTTAGAAAATTCATTTTGTATGTTTTCAAATTTGTTGGCATAAAGTTGGTCATGATATTTCCATATGAATTTTTAGTCTCCACTGTATCTCTAATTATATCCCTGCATTTCTTTTCTTATATTTTTAACATGTTTTTTCTTTCTTTTTTTATAAACATATTCACTATGTGGTTTCCATATTTTACTGTCTTTCCAAAAAACCAGGCTTTGATTTGTTGATGCTCTGTATTATTTTCTATCTCATTAATTTCCTCTATATTCTGATTTTAGTTTTTCTAATTTCCTTAGGTTTACTTTTCATTTTCTAACCTCTTGAAATTTTAAAATACTTAATATTTTCAAAGACCTACTTATCAGGCTATAAATTTATTAGTTATGTACTGCTGTACCTGCATCGCCTGAGTTATGATTCACAGTGCTTTCATTGTTTTTCAATTTTTTTAATTTTTTATTTATTTATTTTTTTTAGATTTTATTTATTTATGTATCAGAGAGAGAGGGCGAGAGAGCAAGCACAGGCAGACAGAGTGGCAGGCAGAGGCAGAGGGAGAAGCAGGCTCCCCGCAGAGCAAGGAGCCCGATGCGGGACTCGATCCCAGGACGCTGGGATCATGACCCGAGCCGAAGGCAGCTGCTTAACCAACTGAGCCACCCAGGCGTCCCAATTTTAATTTTTTCAAATTTCCATTACATTTTTTCTTTGAACTACATATTATATATTGCATATATATATATATATATGAGCTCATGAATCTTTATATGTATACATGTATTCAAATCATGTATGTATTCAAAGCATAGATGTGAGTAGGCCCTCTCATTTTTAAAATTTTTTTAATGCTTTCTATGGGTATGACATTGTGGTCATACAAACTGTTCTGTGTGATATCTGCTTTTTTGTTTGGGTTTTGTTTTGTTTTTTGGTATTTATAGAGATGAGGTTCAATCTAGTTATGTTCACAGTTTATATATTACCCAATAAACTTGAAAAGACTATATTTTCTGATTGCTTTGTGTGAGGTATTTTTATATAAACCAAATTGTTGTTAATTGTGTAGTTCAATTTTTTGTAGCCTTACTATTTTTGTCTTCTTGATCTACCACTTATTGATAGAAGGTTATTAAAATTTCCCATTATAATTATAGATTTGTCCATTTTTCTTTCTAATTCTGTCAACTTTTTCTTCATATTTATTTGAGACTATATTTTTAGGTCCATGAAATTTAATGATTATTATACTTCTAGTGATTGTTCATTTTATCACTATATAACAATCCTTTTTTACCTTATAATGCTGTTTACTAATTTATAACTTGTTATTTAATTCCAGTCAGTTAACATACAGTGTTATATTAGTTTCAGGTATACAGTCTAGTGATTCAACAATTCCATGAATCATCCAGTGCTCATCACAAGTGCACTCCTTAAACCCTGTCCCCTATTTAACCCAACTCCCGACTCCCTTCCCCTCCCCACTGGTAACCAAGAGTTTATTCTCTATAGTTAGAGTCTGTTTTTTTGTTTGCTTCTCTCTCTCTTTTTCACTTTGCTCATTTTTTGTTTCTTAAACTTCACATTAGAGTGAAATCATACAGTATTTGTCTGACTTATTTCACTTAGCATTGTACTCTCTAGCTCCTTCCATGTCATTACAAATGGCAAGATATCATTATTTTTTATGGCTGAATAATATTCCATTATGTATGTATGTATATATATATATGTGTGTCTAAATATATATATATAGACATATGTATGTATATATATATAGATACACACACACACACACACACATACATATATATATCACTTCTTTGTCCATTCACCAGTTGATAGAAATATGGGCTGCTTTCGTATTTTGGCTAGAGTAAATAATGTTGCTATAATCATGGGGATGCATGTATCCCTTTGAATTAATGTTCCTGTATTCTTTGGGTAAATCAGTAGTGCGATTGTTGGATCTAGGGTAGTTTTTTTTTCTTTTTCAACTTTTTGAGGAACCTCCAAACTGTTTTCCAGAGTGGCTGCACCAGTTTGCAAGTCTCCCAACAGTGTAAAAGTGTTGTTTTTTCTCCACATCTATGCTGACACTTGTTTCTTATGTTTTTGATTTTAGTCGTTCTGACAGGTATGAAGTGATATCTTATTGTAGTTTTGATTTGCATTTCCCTGGTGGTAAGTATGATGAACATCTTTTCATGTGTCTATTGGCCATCTGGATAACTTCTTTGGAGAAATGTCTGTTCATGTCTTCTGCCCATTTTTAACTGCATTACTTGTTATTTGGGTGTCAAGTTTTATAAGTTCTTTATATAGTTTGTATACTAACCCTTTATCAGATTTCTCATTTGCAAATATCTCTTCCATTCCTTAGGTTGCTTATTAGTTTTATTGATTGTTTCCTTCTCTGTGCTTAAGTTTTTTTATTGTGATGTAGTCCCAATAGTTAATTTTTGGTTTTGTTTCCCTTGCCTCAGAGACATATCTAGAAAGATGTTGCTATGGCCAATGTCAGAGAAATTATTGCCTGTCTTCTCTTCTGTCTGCCTCTAAAAATAGGATTTTTATAGTTTTACGTCTTATACTTAGGTCTTAAATCCATTTTGAGTTTGCTTTTGTGTGTGGTGTAAGAAAGTGGTCCCATTTCCTTCTTTTGCATGTTGCTGCCCAGTTTTCCCAATACCATTTGTTGAAAAGACTCTTTTCCCATTGCCTATTCTTTCCTGCTTTGTCAAAGTTTAATTGACCATATAATTGTGTGTTAATTTATGGGTTTTCTATTCTGTTCCATTGTTCTATTTGTCTATTTTTGTACCAGTACCATGCTCTTTTGATTACTATAGCTTTGTAATGTAAGTTAAAGTCTGGAATTGTGATGCCTACAACTTTACTTTTCCTTTTCAAGATTGCTTTGGCTCTTTCTGACTCCATACAAATTTTAAGAATATTTGTTCTTGTTCTATGAAAAATGTTGCTGGTATTTTGTTAGGGATTGCATGAAATGTATAGATTGTTTTGGGTAGTATAGACATTTTAACTATATTTTTCTTCCAATCCATGAGCATGGAATGTCATTCCATTTCTTGGGGTCATATTTAATTTCTTTCATCAGTGTTTTATAATTTTCAGAGTATAAGTCTTTTACCTCTTTGGTTAGGTTTATTCCTAGGTATCTTATTATTTTTGGTGCAATTGTAAATGGGATTATTTTCTTAATTTCTCTTTTGCTGCTTCATTACTGGTGTATAGAGAAGAAACAAATTTTTTATTATTTAAATTCAATTAGCCAACATATAGTATATGTTTAGTTTCAGATTTAGTGTTCAACAATTTATCAGTTTTGCATAACACCCAGTACTCATCACATCGTGATGCAACAGATTTCTGTACATTGATTTTGTATACTGTGACTTTACTGAATTTGTTAATCAGTTCCAGAAGGTTTTTGGTGGAGTTTTTAGTGTTTTCTTTTTATATAAAGTAACATATTATCTGAAAATAGTGAAAGTTTGAATTCTTCCTTACCAATTTGGATGCCTTTTATTTCTTTTTGTTGTCTGATTGCTGTGGCTAGGATTTCCAGTACTATGTTGAATAGAAGTGGTGAAAGTGGACATCTTTGTGTTATTCCTGACTTTAGCTCTCAGTTTTCCCTCATTAACTATGATATTGGCTGTGGGTTTTTCATATATGGCTTTTATTATGTTGAGGTATGTTCCCTCTAAACCTACTTTGTTGAAGATTTTTTTTATCATGAATGGATGTTGTACTTTGTCAAATGCTTTTCCACATCTATTGAAATGATCATATGGTTCTTATCCTTTCTCTTATTGATGTGATGTATCACATTGATTGATTTGTGAGTATTGAACCACACTTGCAGTCCAGGAACAAATCCTACTGGATCGTGGTGACTGATTTTTTAATATATTGTTGAATTAGATTTGCTAGTATTTTGTTGAGGATTTTTGCATGTATGTTCATTACGGATATTGGCCTGTAACTGTCTTTTTTAGTGTTTTTTTTTTTAATCTGATTTTGGTATCAGAATAATGCTAGCCCAAAGAATGAATTTGGAAGTTTTCCTTCCTTTTCTATTTTTTGGAATAGTTTGAGAAGAATAGGTATTAACTCTTCTTTAAATGTTTGGTAGAACTCACCTGTGAAGCCATCTGTTCCTGACCTTTTATTTCTTGGGAGTTTCTTGGTTACTAATTCAATTTCTTTGCTGGCTATCAGTCTGTGCAAATTTTCTATTTCTTCCTCTTTCACTTATGGTAGTATTTAAGTTCCCAGGGATTTGTCCATTTATTCTAGGTTGTCTAATTTGTTGGCATGTAGTTTTTTCTTTCTTTTTTTTAAAAGATTTTATTTATTTTATTGACAGATCACAAGTAGGCAGAGCAGCAGGTGTCGGGAGTGGGGGAAGCAGGCTCCCTACAGATCAGAGCCCGATGCGGGGCTCGGTCCCAGGACCCTGGGATCATGACCTGAGCCGAAAGCAGAGGCTTTAACCCACTGAGCCACCCAGGCCCCCCTATAGTTCTTTCATAAAATTCTCTTATAATCCTTTTAATTTCTGTAGTGTTGGTTGTTGTTTCTACTCTCATTTGTGACTTTATTTATTCAAGTCCTTTGCCTTTTTTTCTTGATACCTCTGGCTAAAAGCTTATCAATTTTATTGATTTTTTTTTCCAAAGAACCAGCTCCTGGTTTCATCAATCTGTTCTATTATTTTTTTTTACTTTCTATGTCATTTATTTCTGCTCTAATCTTTGTATTTCCTTCTTTCCGATGGTCTTAGGTTTTGTTTTATGTTCTTTTTCTAATGTCTTTAGGTCTAAGGTTAAGTTGTTTATTTGAAATTTTTCTTGCTTCTTTTTTTTTATTTTATATTTTCAGTGTTCCAAGATTCATTGTTAATGCACCACACCCAGTGCTCCATGCAATATTTTTCTTGCTTCTTAAGGTAGGACTGTATTGCTATAACTTTTCCTCTTAGAACCACTTTTGCTGCTTCCCAAAGGTTTTGGACAGTTGTGTTTTCATTTTCATTTGTTTCCACGTACTTTTAAAATGTCTTATTTTATTTCCTGGTTAACCCACTTATTGTTTAATAGGATGTTATTTAACCTCCATATATTTGTACTCTTGCCAGATTTTTTTCTTGTGATTGACTTCTAGTTTCATAGGGTTGTGGTTAAAAAGGATACATGGTATGACTTTGATATTCCTGAATTTGTTAAGAATTGTTTTGGGGGTAATATATGATCTATTCCAGAGAGTGTTCCACGTGTACATGAAAAGAATGTGTATTCTGTTGTCTTAGGATTGAATGTTCTGGATATATCTGTTAAATCCATCTTTTCCAGTGTGTCATTCAAAACCATTTTTTCCTTGTTGATTTTCTGTTTGGATGATGTGTCCATTGATATAATTATTATTATTGTATTATTATTATATTATTATTATTGTATTATTATTATTATTATTGTATTATTATCAATTCGTTCCTTTATGTTTGTTATTAACTGTTTTGTACATTTGGGTGCTCCCATTAGGTGCACAAATATTTATAATTGCTATATCTTTTTGTTGGATTGTCCCCTTTATTATTACATAATGTCCTTCTTTGTGTCTTGTTACAATTTTTGTTTTAAAGTCTATTTTGGGGCACCTGGGTGGCTCAGCTGGTTGGGTGTCTGCCTTCAGCTCAAGTCATGATTCCAGAGTCCTGGGATTGAGTCCAGAATCAGGCTCCTTGAAAAGCAAGGAGTCTGCTTCTCCCTCTGCTTGATGCTCACTCTCTCTTGCTTTTGCTCACTCTCTCTGACAAATAAATAAAATCTTTAAAAAATAAAGTCTGTTTTGTCCCATATAAATATTGCTACTCCAGCTTTCTTTTGACATTCATTTGGGTGATATATGTTTCTCCATTCCCTCACTTTCAATCTGCAGGTGTCTTAGATCTAAAGTGAATCTCTTGTAGGCAGTATATAGATAGGTTTCTTTTTAAATCCATTCTGTTACCCCATATTTTTAGATTGAAGCATTTAGTCCATTTACATTCAAAGTAATTACAGATTGTATTATTGTCATTTTATTGTTTTGTGGTTGTTTCTGAAGATTTTCTCTTATCATTTCTTGTATTTCTCTCTTTCATGGTTTGTTGCTTTTCCTTAGTGATATATTGATTTCTTTCTCTTTATTCTTTGTATATTTATTATTGCTTTTTGATGCATGATTACCATTAGGTTTGTATATAATATCTTCTGAATATAGTATTCTATATTTTGTTGATGGCCATTTTTTTTTCGACAATGAGAATTTAATAATAGCTTTGCTTTCATCAAATTTATTTTATAGTTATTTTCCACTGTGGGCATGTGATACTGGTTTTTCATTTCTAAAATATCCTCTTTAAGTAAATTTGTTAGGTAAAGAGATGAGTCACTTTTCTAAAAACTTTTCATTCATGAAAAAACATCAAACATATACAAACATAAAGGAGCTAGCATAATGAGCCCCTATGTCCGTTTTTAATTTAAATGATTATCGATACATAGTTGATTTTTTTTTTATCTTACTCTGACCCACTTTCCACACTTTTAAGGCAATTTGAAGCAAATCAAAGACACTATATTATTCCAGTTGGAAATACTACAGAATGTATCTTCAGAAGATAGGAACTGCCTTTTTTTAAAAGCTTAACTGCAATATCATATTAGACAAAAGTAACAATAATTTCTTAATATCTGCAAATATCAAGCCAACATCCACTTCCCCACAATCATCTTTCAGTGTTTGTTTACTGGTAAGCCCAATCATTTTTGTTTGAACTCATTCCTTACTTCTTTTCTCCCCAAATTTTAGGTATATATTGTCATATTTCACAACATTTTATGTTGTGAGTTCCTTGATTGATTTTTTAAACAAAATTTTTAATTTAATTGCTTTTGTGGTTCCTACATTTATACTGTCACTTTAGGTCTCTCAACTCAAAGAGTCCCCTCTAACATTTCTTGCAGGGCTGATTAAGCATTCACGAACTCCTTATTTTTTTGTCAGGGAAACCCTTGATCCTTTCTTCCATTCTGCATAGAGCATTCTTGGCTGTGTATTTTTCCTATCCAGCACATTGACTATATGATGCCACTCCTGTCTGCCTTCCCAATTTTCTGTTGAAAAATCTCCAGCTAGCCTTATGGGTTTTCTCTTGTAAACAGACATCTTTTGTCTTGCTGCTTTTAAGATTTTTTTCTTTATCATTATAATTTGCAAATTTAATTACAATACATCTTGGTGTAGGCTTACTTTTGTTGATTTTGATGGGAGTTCTCTGTGCCTCCTGGATCTGGATATTTGTTTCCTTCCCCAAGTTAGGAGAGTTTTCAGCTATTATTTCTTCAAGTAATTATCCTGCCACTTTTCTCTCTCTTCTTCTTCTGGGATTCCTATAATATGAATATTACATTTGATGGAGTCCTGAGTTCCCTAAATCTATTCTTATTCTGTGAAATTATTTTTCTCTCTTTGTCAGCTTGATTGCTCTGTCTTCTAGGCCACTAATTTGTTTCTCTGCTTCTTGTAGCTTACTATTCATCCCATCTAGCTTTTTTTCATTTTGTTTATTGAGCCCTTCTTCTCTGCTATGTCATTTTTTTATCTCTGTGTCAAGGGTCTCATTCATGTTTTCCACTCTTTTGTCAAGTCTCATGAGTACCCGTATGATCACTGCTTTAAAATCTCTATCAGGTATGTTACTTACATCCATTTTGCTTAGCTCTCTGGCTATGACCCTATCCTGTCATTTGGGATGAAATTGTTTTTTCTCCTCATTTTGTCTGCCTCTCTGTGTCTGTTGCTGTGTGTTTAAAAATTCAGCTATTTCTTCTGCTCTTGAAAGTAGTGACGTTATGAAGAAGAGGTCCTGGAGTGCCTGATGTGTAATATCCCCTGTTCACCAGAACCTGGCACTTCAGGAGAGTATCATGTGTGTTTCTTAGGCCCTGCTGTTGTATCTGAGTCACCTTTCCTTAAGTGTAATCATCTTCACTGACTGTTTCCCTGTTGTGGGCTGTGCTTGCCCTCTGTGGTGTTAGTGGGACTCAGGTAAGCCAGCTACGAGGCATGCCCACCAGGGAACTTGAGAGTGGGGCAGCAGTGTTAGCACAATTTTTCCTGGGCCACTAGTCCTATACCAGATCCCCCAAAGTGTTGCAGTAGCTGTGGGCTGTGCTCAGGGGTGGCTGTGGGCACAAGTCTTGGTATGTGGTGGTCCCTGGGTGAGATATGTGCAAGGCTTTAAAAGAATTTGTTCTGAGCTCAGGGCTGACCTGAGCAAACTTGGAGTGGTGAGTCCTCAGAAGAACTTTCAGTCTGGTGCACTGTTAGGTTAGGTAGCAAGTGTCTGTGCAGAGATGTCTCCTGGGGTGGCTCTGGATTTATGCTGGGGAATGGGGGAGTAAAATGGCAACTCTCAGCTCCCTCATTTTCAAAGAAGTGCCTCAACATGCCCCCAAATCACTGTGAACAGATCTGTTTCCCATTTGCTCCCAGTGTTGTGTAAGCTGCCCTTATTTATGTTGCCTCTGTATGTAGGCTGCTGTGTCTTTAAGGGTAATAAACCAGCTATCACTCATCCTCTAGGCTCAACCAGTGTTAACTGATTTTTAAAGCTTAAGACTCCAAGTATCACTGGTTTTACAAATTCATGGAATTTGGTCACTTTGGTCTTTATTTATTTATTTGACAGAGAGAGATCACAAATAGGCAGAGAGGCAGGCAGAGAGAGAGGAGGAAGCAGGCTCCCCGCAGAGCAGAGAACCCGATGCGGGACTCGATCCCAGGACCCTGAGATCATGACCTGAGCCGAAGGCAATGGCCCAACCCACTGAGCCACCCAGGCACTTTGGTCTTTAAAGCCAAACTTTTGGGGTAAGTGTTCCCTGTGTGAACTCCCTGATATGAGAGCCCATTTCCTTTGCTTCTGTGCACACAGCTCTCTCTTTCCTGTGGGCAAACTCCCTCCATCTTTCTGACTTTCCTAAAGTTTTGGATGCAACTTCTTCTCTATATTTAGTTGTGGAGTTTGTTCTGATAATCTTGGGATCACTCTCCAGTTTACTGACTTAGACATGGATGATATCTTGTTGTAAATGTGGATGAAGTGAGCTCAGGGTCCTCCTACTCCATCATCTTCCCAAGGTCCTCCAAGGCTGTTTAATTTAAGCGTAACTCTTCTGATATACACATAAGTGAACCAGCTTTGATTTTGTGAATCATCTATTTTTTTAATTTATTTTTTATTTATTTTCAGCATAACAGTATTCATTATTTTTGCACCACACATTTATTTTTATCCATCCTTGACATTTAGTCATTATATTGCTAAAGGTTTTAGGCAGGTCTTGTAAATAGCATATAGCTGGCTTTAAATAATTCCTTTTTATGAGTACCTATCTTTCAACCTGATTATTTAGTGAATTTATATTTACTGTGATTACTGATATACATGAATTTATACTTTCCATCTTATTTTATCTTTTCTGTTTACCATGCTTTTTTTATTTGCTCTTTCCCCCCTCATGCACTCTATTGGATTGCTTAAATTTTTCTTATTCTCAGAGATTTTGGATAGCCAGCTTGTTGAGTCTACTGCATACTTCTTGCTTCTGTCACCCATTCCTTTCTCTTTCTTTGAGAGTAGAGCCATGAATTTAAAAAAAAATTATTGTTTTATTTGATCATTGAAATTAGTGAACCATTTTTCTAGAAGCAGAAGTCTGTAATTAATATTTTGAGTCCATCTGTAATCATTCTTGGCGAATGTTACAAACTAAAAGACCTATTTTTTTCTAAATTATTTTTTATTTATTTTCAGCATAATAGTATTCATTGTTTTTGTACCACACTCAAAAGACCTATTTTTAAAAATTTTTTCCAAATTACCAACCAACTGTTCCAGCATCACCACTGAAGAATTCCTTCTTTCTTCATTGATTTAAGATGATGTTTTACCATATACTCCATTCTTCTCTAGATCAAGATCTATTTCTGAGACATTTATAATGGCATATAGATATGTATGTCTATTCTTGTGTTTTTGTCATATTGTTCTAATGATCAGAGTTTTAGAATATACATTAGTGCCAGGTAATTTAACAGTCTATTCATTATCTATCCTTTGTAAAATTTTATTGACTATTTTTATGTTTACTTTTCCAGCTGGATTTTGAGAACTCCATAAATTTCAAAGAAAAGTATGTTTCAAGTTTTGTTGTGGTGGGGTGATTTATTTCTTTTTAAGTCATTTTATCATGTGTGAATATATTCTTGTATGCACTTCAGTAGAGTCACACATGTTTATTATATATATTCTGAATTTTTGTTTATTATTAAGCATTTTTTACTACTTTTTGTAGATTAAAAATAACTTAAACAAAGTAAGATATTCACATGACAAAGCACATTAACGGTACAGAAATATGCATAGTGGGAAGCATATCTTTCTCATAATGCCATATCTCTAGTCCTCCAGTATGATTTTAGAATGTATTTGTCTACAAATAATAGAACATCCTACTAATAGTGGCTTAAATTCACAGGGGCTTATTCATTCTATGCAATTAAGACCTCCAGTAGGAGGTAATGTGGAATTAGTATTGCTCAGAGAAGCCATCAGGGACCCAACTTTCCTTCATATTTTTTCACCCTATCTTGTATAGCATGTAGCATTTGCCTTCATGCTTGTCAACTTACAGTATTAAACCTCCAGCCTCAAGTTCATGTTACAGGTAGAATCAAGGAGTAAAGAGAAAAACTAAGTTTGTTCCCTGAAGCTTTCCTGAAAGCATCATCTAGAAATTTTTACTTATGGGTATTATATAAGACTGATGAATCACTGGCCTCTACCTCTTAAACTGATAATACACTATATGTTAACTAACTGAATTTAAATAAATTTTTTAAAAGTGGAGTTTTGCTAGTAAGGAAGAAATGGAGAATAGACATTAATAGGCAACTAGCAGTGCTTGCTTCCTTCTATCATCTGTCAATGTTAAGTTTCTGGGTTTTGTTTTTTCTTTTTTCTTTTCTTCTTTTTTTACTGATTTTTCTATATGTATATAAGCATATACCTTTGTGTGTTCTATAATGCAATAATTGTTTAACACTAGTTCTGTATTTAGCAGACTTAATGTTCATTATCTCCTTTTATATTTTTTTTCCATGCTTTTCTAGTTTGCTTTGATTTTGACTTCAGGTATTTCTCAGAATTGCTCATTTCTATTCTATTTCTTATGTTCTTATATGTTAGGGATTGTTCGCAGTTACTTTTATGTTTGAAAGATAGCTTGTATGGGCATAACATTCTTGAGTCACATTATTTTTCCCTGAAGATTTTTTAAAATATTATTCTAATACTTTAGCAGGAAGCTTGGGAATTTATTTCCATTTATAAGTTCTTATTTACATTTATAAGTGGTTATTTTGCATGAAATGTCAATAGAATTCTTTGTTTTTGAAGCTATGTAATTTTACAAAGATTTGCCTTGTTAATATTTCTACATCAATCTTTGGAACACCATAGGACATTCAATCTGTATACTCGGGGTTTTTTTTATAACCACATTATCAAATGGGCTGGACTTAATGAATATAATAATCAAGTTTATTTATCTTTCACCATTGTTTTCAAGCATGCTTTGCTGGACACTTCTTTCCTGCCCCTGAGTGGCATAATGGGCAGATATAATAGCTTTTTGATCCTATTCAGGCATTAATAAAAACATAATTTTTATGTATAAAAAGATAGCTCAGTCTTTTATGGTTTGTTTCCCTCTATGATTTTGAAAAGACTCAATCTAATCTAAATAAAAGTTCTGTCTTACATCAAACTTAAAGCTTTCTTTCTTCATTTCAGTCCCTGACCAAACTTGGAAATTTGCATTAGGAAAGGGGTCATTCTACTGTTTCTGGATGGGGCAGAGAGAATGAATGAAAGCTTAAAATATATATATTAGCACTCGCTAATTAATTAGCCAACAACACTCCCACCCCAATCATTGTGACACTCTAAAACACCCCCCCACATTTATAAATGTCCTCTGGCACTGAGTATTTTCAACCCAAATGGTTTTGCTCTCTAAGTGATATTTGGCAATATCTAGAGACATTTTTTATTGTCTCACCTGGGAGACCAAGGACACTGCTAAACATACTATAGTGCACAAGATAGCCCCCACAACAAGGAATTATGTGCTGCAAAAATATCAGTTGTGTTGAAGTTGAGAAATCCTGCTCTAGAGAGTGGAAGGTTATACTATACCCAGTTGAAAATCCTTAGAATACTGACTGCATAGCAAGGAAGCTTGTGTTACATGTTTTCTGTGTAATTATATTGCAGAGCTGACTGCCAGTGACCTTTCCCCCCCATTCTACATTCTTTCATTCAACCCTTATTCCTCTGCCATTCCACAGATTTAACAGAGCTCAGGGACACACTATTTTTTTAAAAGATTTTTTATTTATTTGACAGAAAGAGAGATCACAAGTTGGCAGAGAGGCAGGCAGACAGAGAGGGGGAAGAAGGCTCCCTGCTGAGCAGAGAGCCCAATGTGGGGCTTGATCCCAGAACCCTGAGATCATGACCTGAGCTGAAGGCAGAGGCCTAACCCACTGAGCCACCCAGGTGCCCCACACACTAACTATTTTTAAGAAACTATTAGTTTGGACTGTTAGGAGGTTCATCACTTTTCATTTATCTATCTATTTATTTATTTTTAAAGATTTTATTTTTTATTTGACAGAGCGATAGAGAGTGCACAAGTAAGCAGAGCAGCAGGCAGATGCAAAGAGAGAGAGAAGCAGGCTCTTTGATGAGCAGGGAGCCTGATGTGGGGCTCAATCCCAAGACCCTGGGATCATGACCTGAGCCAGAGGTGGCTGCTTAAGCAACTGTGCCACCCAGGTGCCCCTGCATCCCTTTTTATAGAATCTTCCATGTTACCAAAGATGCACTGAGACTTGTGTTCTGCTCTTGGTTTTCTCATTCAACCAGTTTAAATTTTCTGTACATTGAAAACTTTATTCATAGATTATGATTTGAAATTTGCAGGTATTTTACTTTTATTGAGAATATAATTTTATTCTCTATTTTTCCCTTTCTTCATTGTTTTCAGTTGGTTTCAGAGAAGAGCACCTGAGCAAGTTATATTTGCTTTGGCTTCTATAACTCAAGTTATTTATACCTGATTGCTAAATATTTTTCCTACCATTTGAAATAAATCTTTTCCATAGTCTACTTTGTAACTGGTTATTTCTGGTATAAAAATATTTACCTTATATATTTAGTAAGAAACTAGTTACCTTATTAAACCATTTAAGGGTTCTATTAAGTTTTCACTGGAAACTCACTGTTTTTCTGGGTCAGCAGTGAGCCAATACTGAGAATTTTGTCAACTCTTTTCCAATTATTAAAGCCCTTGTATATTTTATGGTGTCCTCTGGAGTTGCACAAAATTTTAGGGGTATACTAAAATTTATTAACATTGAGAATTCCACTAGTGTTCTATTATTATTCAGTCATGCATTCATTCCTTAATTAACTATTTTTAATTACCTACCATGTAATAGCACTGTACTAGGTGCTGTGCATATAGTGAACAAAAAAGTAGTCCTTCCCCTCATGGAATGAAGAGTTTCAAGGTGATATGAATGTTAAAAAATCATGAAAATAAATTTACAGTAAATTCTGAGGTGATCTAATTTAACCTAGATGTCAGAAAAATCCACTGTAAATAAAAACCATGTAACGTGAGTTACAAATGACTAAATGACATGCAGGAGTTAGTTAGGAAAAAAACATTCCAAACAGAAGAACAGTATGCACTGAAGCCTTGAGATCTATTGTTTGAAGAACTGAAAGAAAGTTGGTAGGGCTGCATCTTAGCCAGTAGGAAAGAGTCCTGACCAGAGATGTAGATGGAGAGGTTATAAATGACTGGTAATTCAGGGCCTTGGTAAACATTTTGCATTTTCTTTTAAGTTAATGAGGTGGTACTATTTACAGAGACCAGAAACATTGGAAAAGGGGCAGATCTCTTTTAGTGGGATAAAAAGATTAAGTCCAATTCTATACATGCTGAGTTCAACACAAGTATAAGAAATCAAATGCCAACTAAGCATATAAATATTCTGTACAAATTTGGAGCTCAAAAGAGAGGTTGTAACAATGGAGGGAGTGGGGGAAGAACCTGAGAAGGAAGAGACACAAATTTAGAAGCAAAACTAGGGATTTTCAAATGTATAGAGTGATCAACTCAGTCAAATATCAACTTCAAAAAGTCAAGTAAGAGGCGCCTGGGTGGCCTAGTGGGTTAAAACCTCTGCCTTCAGCTCCGGTCATGATCCCGGGGGCCTGGGAGCGAGCCCAGCATCAGGCTCTCTGCTCAGCAGAGACCCTGCTTCCACGTGCCCACCCGCCCCGCGCCTACTTGTGATCTATCAAATAAATAAATAAAATCTTAAAAAAAAAAGTCAAGAAAGATGAGAACAGGAAAACATCCACTAGATTTAGCAACAGGGAAGTCAAGAGGGACTACTTAAGCAAGAGATATTTCAGTGGAGTAATGAAAATTAAAGCCATGGAAAAATGAATGGGAAGTGAGAAAGTGGAGTTAGTGTATAGATATCTCTTTGGGGAAACTTGACTTTGTTGAGAATAGACAGAGATCAATAATAAGAAAAAAGGGGGAACAAGAAAAAAATTATTTTAGATGGAAGTTAATAAAGTATCTTTGAACACTGATTATCAATGTCCTCTGGAAAGGTGGGGAGAGAAGGGAAACAGAGCCTGTGTAAAGGATCTTTGTCAGCATGAGGGCTATTTTCCATTATAATTAAAGGGAAGAGGAAGAAGATAATCACAGTTGTAAGATGGGATAATGTCTGTCTGAGGGCTATATTTGATATGAAATACGAGACAAAGTCATCCTCAAGAGAAAGAAGTTAGACAGTGGTAGAAGGTAAGTTTTGTGAGTTAGAAGAATGGAAAAAAATAAAGCCAGTTCTTGCGGAAAGAGAGTAAACTTACTACAGAAAGCAAACTTACTACAGAAAGACTTCTGTAGTGTTCAATGCCAAGCTGATAATTTGTCATACATTTATAAGCAATTCCCAAATTTATGGTTCAGGAATTTTCTGTATCAACCTTTCAGTTGCAGTCACACATCATGCGAATGGTAGGCTTCATCCAGTGTTGTATTTTACTAGTGTTAAAAAAGAAGGGAAAGAAAGGAGTATTCACAGCATTTTCGAAAGGCCAGCAGTAATAATGAACTATCAGATATATTATGAGTAGGGAGAAAATGAAGTAGGAGGGAACTGAGAGAGAGAAAATGAAGAGATCAATGGAGACCTTAATGAAATAGAAGACCTATTTCAGCAAAACTGTGTAAGCAAATCAACTGGAAGAACAGGAAGTTGTGCTGGAGAGTGGGATGTCTGAATTAGTGATTTCAAAGAGGATGCAGATTCTTTTGACAAGATAGTTCTAAAATGTGATGGGAATGGGTGGCTAAAATAGAATGGAGAAGATTAAGTTTCTTGTTCTCTAGCAAAGAGAAAATTGGAGCCCCCAAATTGTCCCTTTATGGGTAGTGAAAGTTACCCTTGGCAATTTACATTTTGCCTGGCAGTCATTTTACATTTGCTTTAAGTATGTGGCAGCAAGTGTCTTTGTTTCTATGCACCTGGACCAGATACCTTCCACAGCATACTTTAGATTATATAGACGGTAGTTCCAATTTATAATTTCCTATGAAAACCCTGACATGATGAGTCGTCCGCCTGATTTCCTTCTTTGGGTTCTTTGAAATCTGTGTTCCAAATCTTTCTGCTCCTTCATGACTGACTTCTTGTTCTTTCATTCCCCAAATTGGCCTGTTTTGCAAAAATTGAAAAACAGTGGCACAAATTCCTGTTATTTTTTTTTTCCAATTTATTTATTTTCAGAAAAACAGTATTCATTATTTTTTCACCACACCCAGTGCTCCATGCAAGCTGTGCCCTCTATAATACCCACCACCTGGTACCCCAACCTCCCACCCCCCCGCCACTTCAAACCCCTCAGACTGTTTTTCAGAGTCCATAGTCTCTCATGGTTCATCTCCCCTTCCAATTTACCCAAAAGCACATACCCTCCCCAATGTCCATAACCCTACCCCCCTTCTCTCAACCCCCCTCCCCCCAGCAACCCACAGTTTGTTTCGTGAGATTAAGAGTCACTTATGGTTTGTCTCCCTCCCTATCCCATCTTGTTTCATGGATTCTTCTCCTACCCACTTAAGCCCCCATGTTGCATCACCACTCCCTCATATCAGGGAGATCATATGATAGTTGTCTTTCTCCGCTTGACTTATTTCGCTAAGCATGATACGCTCTAGTTCCATCCATGTTGTCGCAAATGGCAAGATTTCGTTTCTTTTGATGGCTGCATAGTATTCCATTGTGTATATATACCACATCTTCTTGATCCAGTCATCTGTTGATGGACATCTAGGTTCTTTCCATAGTTTGGCTATTGTGGACATTGCTGCTATAAACATTCGGGTGCACGTGCCCCTTTGGATCACTACGTTTGTATCTTTAGGGTAAATTCCCAGTAGTGCAATTGCTGGGTCATAGGGCAGTTCTATTTTCAACATTTTGAGGAATCTCCATGCTGTTTTCCAGAGTGGTTGCACCAGCTTGCATTCCCACCAACAGTGTAGGAGGGTTCCCCTTTCTCCGCATCCTCGCCAGCATCTGTCATTTCCTGACTTGTTGATTTTAGCCATTCTGACTGGTGTGAGGTGATATCTCATTGTGGTTTTGATTTGTATTTCCCTGATGCCGAGTGATATGGAGCACTTTTTCATGTGTCTGTTGGCCATCTGGATGTCTTCTTTGCAGAAACGTCTGTTCATGTCCTCTGCCCATTTCTTGATTGGATTATTTGTTCTTTGGGTGTTGAGTTTGTTAAGTTCTTTATAGATTTTGGACACTAGTCCTTTATCTGATATGTCGTTTGCAAATATCTTCTCCCATTCTGTCAGTTGTCTTTTGATTTTGTTAACTGTTTCCTTTGCTGTGCAAAAGCTTTTGATTTTGATGAAATCCCAATAGTTCATTTTTGCCCTTGCTTCCCTTGCCTTTGGCGATGTTCCTAGGAAGATGTTGCTGCGGCTGAGGTCGAAGAGGTTGCTGCCTGTGTTCTCCTCAAGGATTTTGATGGATTCCTTTCTCACATTGAGGTCCTTAATCCATTTTGAATCTATTTTTGTGTGTGGTGTAAGGAAATGGTCCAATTTCATTTTTCTGCACGTGGCTGTCCAATTTTCCCAACACCATTTATTGAAGAGGCTGTCTTTTTTCCATTGGACATTCTTTCCTGCTTTGTCTCGATTAGTTGACCATAGAGTTGAGGGTCTATTTCTGGGCTCTCTATTCTGTTCCATTGGTCTATGTGTCTGTTTTTGTGCCAGTACCATGCTGTCTTGATGATGACAGCTTTGTAATAAAGCTTGAAGTCTGGAATTGTGATGCCACCAACTTTGGCTTTGTTTTTCAATATCCCTTTGGCTATTCGAGGTCTTATTTTTAAAAATTTATCACAACGTGTAAAATTTCAGTATTAAAATGGTTCCTGCAGAATTTCCGGGAATTCATATTCTTCCTTTGCTTAGCATAAACCAAACCCACTGCAGACAAGTGGGCGTTCTGGCAATAAAGTATTGGATTCAGCCTTCAGAGACATTTCTCTGAGCCAGCAGAGCAAGTCACAGAACTTGAACTCTTTCTGAAATCTTGTTTCACAAGACCACAATTACCAATGTCCTCGATTACCATTTCATTAATTTTACTAATTTCACCTTGAGGCTAAAACTTGTTTCCCCAGTTGAGGCCATAATAAAACTCTTCCCTACTTCTTCCTGGAAGTAGCCTTAAAAGGAGATGTATGATTCAGGTGGATGATTCTGCATGCCATAACTTCAGTAAGCCCCAAGTCAGGCCTCTAGCTCAATCTACTTTCTTCTCTTCTGATTCTGCCCACATACATGAAAGATTTTTTCCTTAGTTCCCTCTCTGCTGTTTCTGATCCCTAACTCTACTATTACATTTATGTATACATTTGGCACATTTATGCAATTATTCTCAGATCATCCTAAGTGGCTGGTTTAGATGGTATCATATCAAACCAATTTCTCTATCTCAGCTGGAATTCTCCCAAGGAACAGAATATGTTGTCCACATTTTGCATCCCCACACACAATACAACCTGGAGGCAAATTAAATAGGATAGTTGCTATCTCACTTTCTTATAAATGTGCCCTCTGCTTTGAGGAGAAAGAATCATATTATTAGAAAACTAGTTTACAGGCACCTGGGTGGCTCAGTTGGTTAAGCGACTGCCTTCAGTTCAGGTCATGATCCTGGAGTCCTGGGATTGAGTCCCACATCAGGTTCCCAGCTCCACAGGGAGTCTGCTTCTCCCTCTGACCTTCTTCCCTCTCATGCTATCTCTTGTTCTCTCTCTCAAATAAATAAAGAAAATTTAAAAAAAAAAACTAGTTTACATCAGGGAGTTAGGCAAACTCAAAATGCAAAACCCTCCATTTCTGCTTTAGGTTCAATTCATAGTAACCTCTATTTGACACCATGTTCCTTTTCCTTTCCTTCATCTATAGTAGTTGATAGAGAATGGAGTCCATTTCCCACTTGGGAAAGTAATGCTTACTTTGGCTTCATTACTGAGTCTTTGTTTTACCCATTTGTGTTGCCCAGCCACACTAGCCTGGGGCTTAAAAATGGAGTGGAAGTTTCTGGGTTTCACAAGGCAGAAGCTAGAAAATTCTGCAGCTGTACACAATACTCCTATTCTCCCTTTCAACTTTTTGAAGACTGTTATAATGCATACAGTAAATAATGTCATCACTTTTAATCTTATCTGGAGGACAGTGACAGCTGGCCTCATCTATTTCCTTCAGATGACCTAGAAGGGCTTCAGTAAATTAAAATTCACTTCAGTCCATATTTATTGAGTACCAACTAGATGCTAGGTACAGTTTTAAGGCTTTAGACACAAGACTAAATAATAGAAGAGTCTTGCCTTCACTAAGCTCACAGTCTAATGACAGAGACAGGTGAGCAACCAATTACAATGCAGTATCATAAGTAATAAAATAAAACAGAGTGCCTTGGGAAAACAGAAGACAGGCATTTGATCTAGTGAAGGAGAGGTGGTATGTTACAGAAATCTTTCAGTGAGGAATTTTATAAAATCTATGAACCTGCACCAACCAAATTCAGGCTCCACCAACAAAATTGTGTGACTATAAGGAAATCAGGTAACCTTTGTGTGTGTCAGTTTTCTCATTGGTAAAATTAGGCCAATAATATCCTCTCTGAATGAATCAGGTGAAAAATAGAATATGAAAGTGTTTTGGAAAATTAATGCCAATTTATTATCTGTTATTACCTAAGGTACTCACCTAGACTCGTAGGAACATAATGAATGCATCTCAGGCTCAACAGTCAGATATTGATGAATTCAAGGCCTAGTTCTGCCAATAGGCAGAATTTGGGCAAGTTACTTGATCACTCTAAGCCTCATTTTCATTATTTATAAAATAGGGCCTCATAGGATTGTTGTGAATATTAAATGAAATAATGTGTGTAAGTTGCCATATACTAATCATTCAATGACTTTTCAATAATATTGATGATGCTTATGATGGGGATGATTATAATGATGTAAAGTAATAAGTATAGTGCTTGGCACATAGAAATTATTATAATTATTAATGTTGGTGAGATGGGGTCCTGGATGTTACTTTGGTAGTTTTATTCTGTCTGTGGCTAGAGGCTGCATCCCTAACCCTAGCTGTCCATCATTTATTACTTCTCATAGCCAGTAAGGGGAAAGGAATCCTCCAAGATTCTGCCCTCTATTATTCTCTTACTATATCAGCTAAGCAATTACCAACACTCTTATAGTTTCCATCATTATCTTTTTGTGTATTAATCATAAGTTTTTATCTTTAACTATTTCTCTACCTATATCAGGGGTTCCCAAAAGTTGGTGCTCATTAGAATCACCTACAAATTTTCTAAAACTCTTAATGCCAAGGTTATATACTATACTAATTAAGTGATAATAACCAAACATCATTATTTTAAATCATGCCCCAAGTGATTCCAGTGTGGTGAAGTTTGGGGAACCACTGACCTAGGTCCTGGTACATACTTATAACTTTTTGTTATAAATCTGGATGGCTCTTAAAATTAAACATTTTTTTTAGTTTTTCCATATAAAGAATCAGTTTATTTGACAGAGAGAGACACAGCGAGAGAGGGAACACAAGCAGGGGGAGTGGGAGAAGGAGAAACAGGCTCCCCACTGAGCAGGGAGTTCAACATGGGGCTCAATCCCAGGACCAGAGCTGAAGGCAGATGCTTAATGACTGAGCCACCCAGGTGCCCCTAAATTAAACTTTTCCAAGATTCATCTCATTAACTCTCCCCCCAAAATCTGCTATTTCTCTCAAATTCCATATTTCTATATGTTACCCAGGCCTCAAAGTTAGAAGTTATCAGTCAGCTGAACAACTACTATAGATTATATTTCTGACATAGAAATATTTGATTTCTCCTTTTCTACTCCCATTACCACCAGGTTCACTCAGGGCCCCATTATATATCATTTAAGTAATCACAAGATGCTAGAATCACAAATTTGATAGAGTTTAGGATATCAAAGTCAGTGCATAAGACAAACACTTGAAAACTCTTTTAGGAACACATCACTTTGGAAACTGACAGCAAGTTGCAAATGATCTGGTACAGCCAATAGTTGCTCTAGGATTGGGATGGCTCACTCTTCTTTTGAGCACTAGATAAAGTAATTGTCATGAGTTTAGGAACAATGTTACACCAAAACAGAATGCATATGTTTTAATTATAGAATCATGCTCAGCATGGTGAGATACTCATAATATGAGAATCCCAGAAGAGAGACCTGCCAAGGAAATAGCTTACTCATTCTCCTATCTCATGCTCACTCCAGGGTCTAAATTTCTTGAGTCAAAAGGTGGACAAAAATATTACAATGTTTTTAAAATGTTATTTTCTTTTTTCTATTGAGTGTATATAATTAAATATATATAGGTTAAAAATAGCCATGTGTGTGCATGTGCATACAAATGTGTGTCTGTGTGCATGTGATGTGCCTCCACTTTAGTTTACAGTGATTTCTCCCCCACCCCTACATATTTTTTCTCAACTTTAATCCATTATACACACTGCTGTCAGGTTAACCATCCTAAAGAACAGTCTCATCATATGACTTTGCAGTTCAAAAATCATCAGTGACACACCATACCTTAATGTATTAAGTCCAAATTCTTCAGTCTGTCATTCAGAAAACTCTGTCATCTGGCTCTGAGTCTGCCTTTGTAGTCTTACCAACCAATACTCTTCTTCATGGACCATATTCCCTGCGCAACCTGAAGTATTCACTTTCATTTGTCACCTTGATAATTTTCTTCATGCTATTTATTCCCTTTGCCTGAAATATTTCACCACTGTCCTATCTAGACCAGATAAATACCAGATGAAATACTGTTTTTCTTTTAACAATTTTTAAAGATTTTATTTATTTATTTGACACAGAGAGAGATTACAAGTAGGCAGAGAGGCAGGCACAGAGAGAGGGGGAAGCAGGTTCCCCGCTGAGCAGAAAGCCTGATGCAGGGCTCGATCCCAGGACTCTGAAACCATGACCTGAGCCAAAGTCAGAGGTTACTCTGAGGCACCCAGGTGCCCCGAAATACTATTTTTCCTTCAAGACCTAGTTGAATGGAAATTTGGAAACTTTTCTGTGTTCTTTCCTGTTATTTCAATATACATCTATCATCTCTCTCTCTATCTATCTATCTATCTATGTCTTCTTCCTGGAGAACTATGAGTATATTTTCTTCATATGATTCTGTACCACTGACTATACCTAGAACTGTGTCATATGTAATAGACATCTAGTGAATAAATAAGAAGTTAAAGTATTCAGATCAAAAATAACTTAATGATTCCCCCTCCTCTCTCTCCTTGACCTCTGCCATTTGTTCATTATACAGTGTCATTCAGTGTTATTTTAACAACTATGTTAGTAGCTCCTTTATGAAATAACTCAGATTTTTAGAATAAATGGAAACTCAAAGCACAGCAATTATAGGAAGTATTGAGGATGGGGGGATGGAAGAGAAACTAATTAAAGTTAATTTAATTACAACATAAGAAAGAATATGATTTAAATACCACCATTAGGCACAAATATGCTGAATCATTTTGAAGGAAATCTGAGCATTGAACACCCTTCCCTTGCTTTGCCCAGTGGGAATGGTTATGCTCATATAAGTAAAGGGCTATAATAAATGGACCAATTTTCTCCTGAGAGTAAATGGGAGAAAAAAGAAATGCATCCTAGCACATTCATCTTCCAGTTTGGGACTCTGGGATACTTTTGCATGACATTTGCAAAAATGCATTCAAATTTCTTTACCAAAACTGCCTCGAGCATTAAAACTGTGGAGACAAGGTATAATATTCAGCTGTCTGGGGAACCTCCAGATGCCCTGACAGAAGTAAAATGCTCAATGAGTATCTTATCTCTGTCTCATTAGCTGAGTTTGCTGCATTGGTGTCAGGGGTGAGTAGAAGTAGGAAAGTAAAAAGTGGGTCTGAGATAAACAGGTAAATAAAACCTGATCTGTGAAGAAAAAGTAAGTTCATAGGTTTGGTCAGAGTCACAAACCACAATAGGAACAGAAACCATCATGTCTGAGTTGGCAAATCCATGAGTAAATACACAGGTGTTACAAGGAGGTGAATCCAAAGCAGGAGTTTGAGAGATGGGCTTCTCTGTTAAGTACCTCTCCAGAAAGCTTTGAAGGCATGATTCTCAATCTTTGGAAGTGTGTTTTTGCTCAATAAAAGAAAAAAGGAGAATGGTGTAAAGGAACTCAGTGGGATAATAACTATAACATTTCTGTAATCTGACTAACTGTTCTTTGAACAGTTTGAATCTTAGATAATAAAGATATGGTAAATGTTCTCATGAGGAAAGTGGTTTCAAAAAGGCATAGCCTATCATGATGTCAAAAAAACAGAGGTTTTTGATGGATAGACAAATGAACCAGTGTTGGAATTTTTTTTTTAATTTTTTATTTTTTATTTTTTTTTCCAATTTATTTATTTTCAGAAAAACATGAAATATCTACCCTATTACATAAAAGCAGAGAAACACAGTCTTTCTCTGTTCAGAAAGAGAAGATAACTAGATAGTGGTGACCAGTACTATAGCAGACACTTGCATTGTCTCATATAACATCCTCAGAGCCCACCTGATTTCAGCACAGCTATAATAGAGAATTTATCTCTTTCCAAGCACTCTGTAAAACTTCTCTACTTTTGCACTTTGGAGGTATCTCTAAAATGTTGGAAGACTTCTCAGCTCACACAAAGGTACAGCCTGAGAAGGGGATGTAGTTAAAGTGCTTGAGGCTAACCCTTAACAAATGAGGTATAGGCTATCAAAGGATAGGAATTTCAACCATCCAACCCTTCAAAGTGAAAATGCTGAGGTGCTTTCCAAATGGTTTCTCACAAGGTCTCTAAAGGGTTCGAACCCCACCTTATTCATAGAGTAACCAACTCAATATCTTACACTTTATTGGTTTCTTAGGATCAATTCCCACATAAGGTATAAGTACCTTGTTCTTATCTCAGCCTCCCCTATCATGATAACAAAAATTAAGACAACTAAGAATGTCTACCACAGAGGTAATGCTTCATGGAATGGATTGGGAGCCAGGAGGTTTGTGTTTCAAGCTCAGTCCACCATTCACTAACTTCATGCCCTTGAGGATGTCAATTCTCATGACAACCTCAGTGTTTTGTTTTGTTTTGTTTTCATCTTTATAATGAATTCTTCAGACTAGCAAATCTGTAATACCATTTCCATATATGATATTCATAATTCTGGGACTAAATTCTGGTTCTGTTCAGGATTATTAAAACAATCATGGAGAACAGTGATTCTAAATCATCAAAGAATAAAGAAAAGGAAATTATTTTAAATCTTAGCCAGAGGGCTTTCAATTAGATCCAAGAAAGGGCTACTTGAATATAAAATTCTTTGCTAATAATTTTCTAAAAGATTTTATTTATTTATTTGACACAGAGAGAGCTCAAAGAGGCAGAGCAGCAGAGAGAGGGAAAGGCAAAATCAGGCTCCCTGACATGGGGCTCAATCCCAGGACCCTGGGATCATGACCTGAGCCAAAGGTAGACAGTTAGCCAACTCACTAAGCCACCCAGATGCCACTACTAACGATTTTTAAGATCAAGATTGCTGCATATTTCTGAACATTTCTAACTAGGTGATCTTAAGTGCTCTCCTACTTTGATTCTATGAAGTTATTGGAGCTGTTGTGAAAAACATTTACTAACAGATTTAACAATTTGATTTAAAAGATATCTTATTGATGGGACGCCTGGGTGGCTCAGTTGGTTAAGCAGCTGCCTTCAGCCCAGGTCATGATCCCAGCGTCCTGGGATCGAGTCCCACATCGGGCTCCTTGCTTGGCAGGGAGCCTGCTTCTCCCTCTGCCTCTACCTGCCACTCTGTCTGCCTGTGCTCACTCTCGCTCCCCCCTCTCTCTCTGACAAATAAATAAATAAATAAATAAAATCTTTAAAAAAAAAAATCTTTAAAAGATATCTTATTGATGATAAAACTAAAGCCCAGAGAGGTTAAGTTTGTTTTCCCAGGATCACATTACTAGTAAGGGACATAGCAAGAACTAAAAATAAGGTTTGTCCACAATGCTCTGAAGCTAGAACTCAACCACAAGAGGAAGTTTGGAAAGAACCCAAAAATATGGAGACTAAACAGCATCCTTCTAAAGAATGAATGGGTCAACCGGGAAATTAAAGAAGAATTGAAAAAAATCATGGAAACAAATGATAATGAAAATACAACGGTTCAAAATCTGTGGGACACAACAAAGGCAGTCCTGAGAGGAAAATATATAGCGGTACAAGCTTTTCTCAAGAAACAAGAAAGGTCTCAGGTACACAATCTAACCCTACACCTAAAGGAGCTGGAGAAAGAACAAGAAAGAAACCCTAAGCCCAGCAGGAGAAGAGAAATCATAAAGATCAGAGCAGAAATCAATGAAATAGAAACCAAAAAAACAATAGAACAAGTCAACGAAACTAGGAGCTGGTTCTTTGAAAGAATTAATAAAATTGATAAACCCCTGGCCAGACTTGTCAAAAATAAAAGAGAAAGGACCCAAATAAATAAAATCATGAATGAAAGAGGAGAGATCACAACTAACACCAAAGAAATACAAACTATTATAAGAACATACTATGAGCAACTCTACGCCAACAAATTTGACAATCTGGAAGAAATGGATGCATTCCTAGAAACATATAAACTACCAAAATTGAACCAGGAAGAAATAGAAAGCCTGAACAGACCCATAACCAGTAGAGATTGAAACAGTCATTAAAAATCTCCAAACAAACAAAAGCCCAGGGCCAGACGGCTTCCCGGGGGAATTCTACCAAACATTTAAAGAAGAACTAATTCCTATTCTCCTGAAACTGTTCCAAAAAATAGAAATGGAAGGAAAACTTCCAAACTCATTTTATGAGGCCAGCATCACCTTGATCCCAAAACCAGACAAGGATCCCATCAAAAAAGAGAGCTATAGACCAATATCCTTGATGAACACAGATGCGAAAATTCTCACCAAAATACTAACCAATAGGATTCAACAGTACATTAAAAGGATTATTCACCACGACCAAGTAGGATTTATCCCAGGGCTGCAAGGTTGGTTCAACATCCGCAAATCAGTCAATGTGATTCAACACATCAATAAAAGAAAGAACAAGAACCATATGATACTCTCAATAGATGCGGAAAAAGCATTTGACAAAGTACAGCTTCCCTTCCTCATCAAAACTCTTCAAAGTGTAGGGATAGAGGGCACATACCTCAATATCATCAAAGCCGTCTATGAAAAATCCACCGCAAATATCATTCTCAATGGAGAAAAACTGAAAGCTTTTCCACTAAGGTCAGGAACACGGCAGGGATGTCCATTATCACCACTGCTATTCAACATAGTACTAGAAGTCCTAGCCTTAGCAATCAGACAACAAAAGGAAATTAAAGGCATCCAAATCGGCAAAGAAGAAGTCAAATTATCACTCTTCGCAGATGATATGATACTTTATGTGGAAAACCCAAAAGACTCCACTCCAAAACTGCTAGGAATTCAGTAAAGTGTCAGGATATAAGATCAATGCACAGAAATCAGTTGCATTTCTCTACACCAACAACAAGACAGAAGAAAGAGAAATTAAGGAGTCAATCCCATTTACAATTGCACCCCAAACCATAAGATACCTAGGAATAAACCTAACCAAAGAGGCTAAGAATCTATACTCAGAAAACTATAAAGTACTCATGAAAGAAATTGAGGAAGACACAAAGAAATGGAAAAATGTTCCATGATCCTGCATTGGAAGAATAAATATTGTGAAAATGTCTATGCTACCTAAAGCAATCTACACATTTAATGCAATTCCTATCAAAGTACCATCCATCTTTTCCAAAGAAATGGAACAAATAATTTTAAAATGTATATGGAACCAGAAAAGACCTCGAATAGCCAAAGGGATATTGAAAAAGAAAGCCAAAGTTGGTGGCATCACAATCCCGGACTTCAAGCTCTATTACAAAGCTGTCATCATCAAGACAGCATGGTACTGGCACAAAAACAGACACATAGATCAATGGAACAGAATAGAGAGCCCAGAAATAGACCCTCAACTCTATGGTCAACTAATCGAGACAAAGCAGGAAAGAATGTCCAATGGAAAAAAGACAGCCTCTTTAATAAATGGTGTTGGGAAAATTGGACAGCCACATGCAGAAAAATGAAATTGGACCATTTCCTTACACCACACACAAAAATAGACTCAAAATGGATTAAGGACCTCTATGTGAGAAAGGAATCCATCAAAATCCTTGAGGAGAACACAGGCAGCAACCTCTTCGACCTCAGCCGCAGCAACATCTTCCTAGGAACATCGCCAAAGGCAAGGGAAGCAAAGGCAAAAATGAACTATTGGGATTTCATCAAGATCAAAAGCTTTTGCACAGCAAAGGAAACAGTTAACAAAATCAAAAGACAACTGACAGAATGGGAGAAGATATTTGCAAACGACATATCAGATAAAGGACTAGTGTCCAAAATCTATAAAGAACTTAACAAACTCAACACCCAAAGAACAAATAATCCAATCAAGAAATGGGCAGAGGACATGAACAGACGTTTCTGCAAAGAAGACATCCAGATGGCCAACAGACACATGAAAAAGTGCTCCATATCACTCGGCATCAGGGAAATACAAATCAAAACCACAATGAGATATCACCTCACACCAGTCAGAATGGCTAAAATCAACAAGTCAGGAAATGACAGATGCTGGCGAGGATGCGGAGAAAGGGGAACCCTCCTACACTGTTGGTGGGAATGCAAGCTGGTGCAACCACTCTGGAAAACAGCATGGAGGTTCCTCAAAATGTTGAAAATAAAGCTGCCCTATGACCCAGCAATTGCACTACTGGGTATTTACCCTAAAGATACAAACGTAGTGATCCAAAGGGGCACGTGCACCCGAATGTTTATAGCAGCAATGTCCACAATAGCCAAACTATGGAAAGAACCTAGATGTCCATCAACAGATGAATGGATCAAGAAGATGTGGTATATATACACAATGGAATACTATGCAGCCATCAAAAGAAACGAAATCTTGCCATTTGCGACAACATGGATGGAACTAGAGCGTATCATGCTTAGCGAAATAAGTCAAGCGGAGAAAGACAACTATCATATGATCTCCCTGATATGAGGAAGTGGTGATGCAACATGGGGGCTTAAGTGGGTAGGAGAAGAATCCATGAAACAAGATGGGATAGGGAGGGAGACAAACCATCAGTGACTCTTAATCTCACGAAACAAAGTGAGGGTTGCTGGGGGGAGGGGGGTTGGGAGAAGGGGGGTAGGGTTATGGACATTGGGGAGGGTATGTGCTTTTGGGTAAATTGGAAGGGGAGGTGAACCATGAGAGACTATGGACTCTGAAAAGCAATCTGAGGGGTTTGAAGTCGCGGGGGGGGTGGGAGGTTGGGGTACCAGGTGGTGGGTATTAGAGAGGGCACGGATTGCATGGAGCACTGGATGTGGTGCAAAAATAATGAATACTGTTTTTCTGAAAATAAATAAATTGGAAAAAAAAAACACAAATGAGGAAAAAAAAAAAGGTTTGTCTAATTGTATTGCTTGAGCATCTAACTATGTTGCCACATGGTCTTGCCACTGCAGAGTAATCACTGGTACTCCCAGTATAAAACTTAGGTCTTACATGAGCATTAACCATAAAAACAAAGACAGACAGACAGAAAGAAAGAAAGATCACTTTTTTTGGTTTCTATTTATTGAGGCAGATGTGCATCTATGAATTTAGAAAATTCCTTACCACAACTAGGAGAAATGAAGGTAATTTCTATTTCCTACACATAGCCTTCTCATTATTTGTAGGATCACTCTACTGTGTGAAAGTACTTCAAAATTTTAATGACTTGGAGTTGGGGTTAACCCTGGAAAAAACTTCCAATGCTTTTAAGAAAACATTCCTCAAGTTCATGCAATTATTTAGTATTTTGATAAATATATATTTATGTTCAAATTCTCAGACCTATTTATTAAATTCTACAGATACTGAAATGTATAAGGATTATTTTTTGTTTACTTAAGGGATCTAAAAGTATAAATGAACAAAGAGGAATTCACTGAATGCATTTGCTTTCAGGTTTTACATCATACAACTATATAATGGACATACGCTCATACCTGCTTTGGTTCCTATATTCTGGAAAGAAGGAAATGTGTTGAACAGGTTGTTTGAGGAAAGAGTGGCTGGATGGGACTAATTAGAAGTCTACCTTTTCTGGTCTCACAGAGACCTATCTACACAGAAAATCATGTTTTTTAATGAATTCTCTAAAAGTTGAATGTTGTGTTTCTAAACTAGAAGCAGGCTGGTTGTGTATGTCTTTGTTTTGAAAGACTGTTGAGAGGTATTGCATTTTGAGCCTGCCTAGAGTCCACAAGGGAGAGTTGGTTGAGATGTTTGTGCAAATATTTTGAAAGTGTAAATTTATGTGTATAAATGTTAGTCACGGTTATTCCTTCTTTTGGTAGGAAAATTTTCCCTCTTTTGACATATTATATGCATAAGAAAAGTCCCAGATTTTGGTAGAATGGTAAATGTCCTTTCAACTTTTTTAAAGAGTGTCTCCTTTAAGAAAGTATTCAATCAGTAGCATCATAGAAATAATTTTTTGAAAAAAGGCATGGTGAAGACAAACACCTTTCATGGCCAGTAAAATTGGAGTCTTTTATCTTTTTATGGTCAATTTGCATTTAAATGGAGAGACCCTTTAGTGCTGATGTAGGTGATGGGGGAAATGGTGTCTGCATCCTGAATAATAAACATCAGGGGGAAATGTCAGTTTTTCAGCCTACTGGTACATTTTGTTGCTATGACAACAGAATGCAAAGTGTTCTCTTAAAGGGAAACATGACAATTTGTTGGGGATTAAAGCAAAATTCACCCAACATAATATATTTAAATATAATCTTAGATTCATAATTAGCAAGGATATACTGAAAAGGACTTAGAGTTCCTTGATTTTGAGGGAATGTAATTATAAGAGCCATGTTGAGGGTAGTGATGAGAAGCATTAAGAACTTCGCTGTCTCCAATTCCTCTTAGAACCCTCAGAACCAGAGCCATTAGTAGGCCCATCTGGTGTGGAACCAGAAATTGGCATCAAATGGAGGTAGACATTTAAGCAGGCTGTGTTTTAACATTCTCTCTGCATACATAATTTTTCTATCTGAGCCCATGTTGATTATTTTTTAAACCATCAAACATGGGTTGAACTCAACAAAGCTGAAAATTAAAATTTTCCATCTTACAAAGTGGCACCTGGCTACCTGCTAAAAGACATAATGCTGAAAGATGGTTATGGAGATTCCCCATTTAAAATTCAGTAAATGTGGGGGATAAGAATTTGCCAGTAGCATAGAATATACTCTGTTGCTTTATTTTAGCTCGGGTGGAGTTCACATGTTTGATCTTAACACTATCAGTTCAAAACTGTCCTTGGAGAGCTTTTGCTTCCGTACCTAGATAAGATGTTTGTAGCCTATGGCAAATATCACTTAATTGATCATGGCACTCTTTTATGCCAAGCCTGGAAGGAGTTTCAGCATTGTTCTCAACACAGTGCTCTAGGCAGCCAGCAGCCACTATCTATTTTTTGGAATTAGCATAAGATGAAACCAATTTTGCTAACTCTGCTTGATCCTATGAAACAAGTGTAGGGGAGCCTGGGTGGCTCAGTGGGTTAAAGCCTCTGCCTTCAGCTCAGGTCATGATCCTAGGATCCTAGGATGGAGCCCCGCATGGGGCTCTCTGCTCGGCAGGGAGCCTGCTTCCTCCTCTCTCTCTCTGCCTGCCTCTCTGCCAACTTGTGATCTCTGTTTGTCAAATGAATAAATAAAATCTTAAAACAAAAAAAAAAGGAACAAGTGTAACTCCTGTATCTTATTCTGGGTTTGGGGATTCAAAAAGTCAGCTCGAGTCTTCTCTCTTCCAGTAAGTTTTCCTGATCGTTCCAGTCCACACTCATTTTTTTCTTTCTTAGAAAATCTTATTACCCTTATTTAGTTAGTATCACATATTATAGCCTTTAGTTATACCATGGATCTTAATTCTCTCTGCAAATATGTATTTGGAGGCTTTCCAAATGACAATTATGGTAAAGCTTTTATCAACACTGTGATTTATGCCTCCTTCTACTTTGGAAATGACACCAGAATGTCAAGATTGCTAATTTTCTACCCACAGCCGTAGAGGTCACTGGCTATTAGGGAAGGAGGAGAAGAAAAGGTTGAGGGAGGCATTTTTTGTTTGGCTTAGTGCCTATGATCAAACTGAGAAGTAGTTAAAGATTTTGTTTGGTGTCCTACAACAACCATTATCCCATTTCCATAGGTGGGGCGCCATTCTTTTTTTTTTTTTTTAACATTTTATTTATTATTTATTAAATTGATTTATTTATTTTCAGAAAAAACAGTATTCATTATTTTTTCATCACACCCAGTGCTCCATGCAATCCGTGCCCTCTATAATTCCCACCACCTGGTTCCCCCAACCTCCCATCCCCGCGCCACTTCAAACCCCTCAGATTGTTTTTCAGAGTCCATAGTCTCTCATGGTTCACCTCCCCTTCCAATTTACCCCAACTCCCTTCTCCTCTCTAACACCCCTTGTCCTCCATGCTATTTGTTATGCTCCACAAATAAGTGAAACCATATGATAATTGACTCTCTCTGCTTGACTTATTTCACTCAGCATAATCTCTTCCAGTCCCGTCCATGTTGCTACAAAAGTTGGGTATTCATCTTTTCTGATGGAGGCATAATACTCCATAGTGTATATGGACCACATCTTCCTTATCCATTCATCCGTTGAAGGGCATCTTGGTTCTTTCCATAGTTTGGCGACCGTGGCCATTGCTGCTATAAACATTGGGGTACAGAATGCCCTTCTTTTCACGACATCTGTATCTTTGGGGTAAATACCCAGGAGTGCAATGGCAGGGTCATAGGGAAGTTCTATTTTTAATTTCTTGAGGAATCTCCACACTGTTCTCCAAAGAGGCTGCACCAACTTGCATTCCCACCAACAGTGGAAGAGGGTTTCCCTTTCTCCACATCCCCTCCAACACATGTTGTTTCCTGTCTTGCTAATTTTGGCCATTCTAACTAGTGTAATGTGGTATCTCAATGTCGTTTTAATTTGAATCTCCCTGATGGCTAGTGATGATGAACATTTTTTCATGTGTCTGATAGCCATACGTATGTCTTGATTGGAGAAGTGTCTGTTTATATCTTCTGCCCATTTTTTGTTATGTTTGCCTGTTTCGTGTGTGTTGAGTTTGAGGAGTTCATTATAGATCCTGGATATCAACCTTTTGTCTGTACTGTCATTTGCAAATATCTTCTCCCATTCCGTGGGTTGCCTCTTTGTTTTTTTGACTGTTTCCTGTGCTGTGCAGAAGCTTTTGATTTTGATGAAGTCCCAAAAGTTTATTTTCGCTTTTGTTTCCTTTGCCTTTGGAGACATATCTTGAAAGAAGTTGCTGTGGCTGATATCGAAGAGATTACTGCCTATGTTCTCCTCTAGGAGTCTGATGGATTCCTGTCTCACGTTGAGGTCTTTTATCCATTTTGAGTTTATTTTTGTGTACAGTGTAAGAGAACGGTCGAGGCCCCATTCTTTTAATCACAGAAAAGTATCTCATAAATAAATTGTGATATGGAAACTAGAGGGTATTATTCTAAGCAAAATAAGTCAATCAGAGAAAAACAATTATTATGTGATCTCACTAATATGTGGAATTTGAGAAACAAGGCAGAGGATCATAGGAGAAGAGAGGGAAAAATGAAATAAGACAAAACCAGAGAGAGAGACAAACCATAAGGGACTCTTCAACTCAAGAAACACACTGAGGGTTGCTTGAGTGGAGGGGTTTGAGAGGGATGGGGAGGCTGGGTGATGGACATTGGAGAGCGTATGTGCTTTGTGGTGTGCTGTGAATTGTGTATGATTGATGAATCACAAACTTGTACTCCTGAAATGAATAATACATTATATGTTAATAAAAAATTAAATAAATTGTAATATGAAATTTCATATTATTCTTCTGGAGATATTTTCATTTCTAATGAATGTCTAGAGGGAGCAATACTTTACCCAAAGAATATACCTTCAGTGAAAGAATTCCAGGCATTATGATTTCCTGGGGGTATAAGGGAGAAAATATTTGGAGGCAGAATGGCCCAAATCATGACATTTGAATTACCACCTACTCTAACTATACATAAGGCAAATACTGGTAAATGAATGGCAATTCTACTCATTCAGTTTGGTCTACATTGGCATAATGCCCTCAACAGGCTGTATGGCTTGGACACTTGCATTTGGTTTATTGAGAGCTGTTGTCATATGCTGAACCAATGGAGAAAGTTGATATTAAACTGTCACTTGTCACACTGAAATGCCCACGGAAATAAATTCATACCTCAATTTGCAACTAGTCAGTGCATATTAGTATAGAAAAATAAAACTGTCCTGGGAGGTCAGACCTAAAAAGTGCTACTTCCTTCATATTTCTTTAAGTACAGTCAACCTTATGCAAAATTATAAAGTAAACAGTTTGTCAGAGGAGGCTCTAGACTCCCTGAACTCCTTCATTTTTGGAGATATCTCCTTTACTCTCAGGGGTTTGAGCGTTTGCCCCTCATTTCCTTAGCAAACCGGATTCTCTTCCTTCACCCGAAGTGTCAGTCACTGAAACAACACGGATGAGTATTTCTCAAGCTGGTGTTCTGTGGAACAAATTTGCTAAAGTTCCTGTGGAAAGATACACTTAGGAAACCTGTGTTTCCATAGTACCTCTTGGAACTTTGCCGTGAATTTTAACACATCAAATTCTTGGAAAAGTTCAATAGCGAAGAAATCTGTTTAACTTTGCTTCACACAACATCTTGCCAAACTAATTTAACCCTTTTGTCAGAAAACAATCCTTCCAAAAAAAATCCCTCAGTATTAATGTTTATGAAACAAAATTTGGAGAATTCTGGCCCACAAAGTGTGTTCTTCAAGGTTTTTATTTTTTTCTTTTTAACTGGTATAAAATATTAAAAGAAAAAGCCAAATTCATAAGGGTAGATTTAGTTGGTCCGAAGGTTGTGGGTTCTTGTTAAGCTGTTTAACATAAGGGTAGATTTTTAGCACTCCTTTCTGGATTGTAGTAATATTCTTATCTCTTATCCTTTTTAATTTTTTTCTTTTTTAACCATCAAAACTTTCCAAAGACCAATAACCTTCTATAATATAAGTCTACAATGTTTGAGGAATAGAATATAATAAAAGTTATACAGGCTTTGGAATTGGACAAACCTAGCTTTAAATACAGTTAATTCACTAATTAATTGTGCCATCTTTTGCAACTAAATTAGTGCTTTTATAACCTCATTTTCTTTACTTGTAAAGTGGGAGTGATACCAATATTACAAGTTTGTTTTGAGGATTAAATAATAAAATACATATAAAGTTCTTGGCACAGTAAATATTTAAATTCCTCCCTTCCCATCTTCATCACATGAGTATGCTTAACCCTTTCTAAGTATGCCCCACTAGAAAAGGAGTATACCACAAACTCTGTATTTTCACCAACACAGTGCTAATTTTTGAAATTAAGTATTTACCTTTTTGCAAAACCAAAAGAACAAAAATTTCCATGCATTGTCATGTGTATATAGAGCCATCCTTTTTCTTTTTTGTACTACTAAATTCCAAGCCTCAAAAACTAGTAAGTTGTTATGACCTTGCCAGCAATAGCTCAAGCTCTTGCCATTAAATGTGGGATGCCTCACATATAATCCCAAAATATTGGCTTTAGCAACGAATGAATTATTAAACGTCAAATTGTTATTTCCCGTGACAGTTTCCAAATGGACTGGGTCTGCACTAACAAGTAGTGAAATGTGCCTCCAGCCGCCTTGCAGCTGTGGAAGAAACGGATCGCAACTCCAGTGGACTCATTTTACCTGGCAGCAGAGCACTGGAAGGCTCGCCCATCTGTCAACACACATTTCTCTTCCAATCTCCTCGAACCCCTTCTTGAATTCTTTCTTGTTTAAAGAGAAAATCAAGAGCTATTCAAAGTAATAGCTTTTTATAAGGACATTTCAAGTGCAGTCAACTCCAGATAGTTTACTTATAAGGTATTCATTTTATCAATTAAAATTACTTGATTCTATTTTATTCACTTGCCAACATTGTTTTTCTTGTTTCACCCTCCAAATGAGCATATTGAAAAATAACAGATTCATTAATTAAATTAGTTATAAGCCAAATAGTATCTAATATTTCTAAGCAAAGAACAATCCTATTACAAAGTACATACATTAACCTAGGTTCTGTTTGTATTTCCAATAAGAAGGAGAATAATTTCTTAGATCAAGTTAAATTCTTTATAATATGTGTTGATGAGAAAGTTTTAGTGAGGTGTAGGTTCTCCCTCTAAAATGTGTGACATTAGCATTTATCACTTTCAAATGGCATGAATCAAGGCTGACATCATACTACATACAAGCAAATTATTGTCCAGACTATTCTTGTTAATTGAAATCACATGGGATAAAATTTTCAGTTGTTAACTGTTACAAACATCAGCCCTGTAAAATTTCCTGTATCTGTAGGCAGATATATCTAATAGGTGATTACTGAAATATGTCATTATTAATGCACTCTCCTCACTATTCTTTCTCAGTAGGAAGTGAACTAGGAGGTTTAGTTCAAGCACCATTTAGTGGTAATATACCATTGTGGACATTTTAAGATTACTTCCGTTGGTTGGGTAGAGGTGTTTAGCTTATTCATTATCACAGCAGGTCCTCAGTTATCATCCAAGAACTTGCATAAGAAAGCAAGTGAATAAGCAAGTAGGGAGGGAAGGAGGGAGAAAATCAGTATCCAAGAGTACCGCATTGTGTATTTGCCTGCTAAGATTTTGAGTCCTTGAGTAGCTATAGATCTGTGAACAGCATGTTCAAAGTTATATCATTCTGCAGAAGAAGCTCAGAGAAAGGAAGCACATGTGAATGCTGTTAATCATCCTGCATGTTCAAAGGGAGAGCTAGCAAAGTTATTTTTTTAATCTGAATATAGTTGATACACAATGTTACATTAGTTTCAGATGTACAGCTAGTGATTCAACAAGTTTATACATTATGCTATACTCACAAGTGTAGCTACCATCTGTCACCATACAATGCTACTACAATAACATGGACTATATTCTGTGTCAGGAACATTATTTTGTCAATAGATCTATCATTCTCTGTTGCCAACAATGCCCGTAGATTATTTCTTACATTCTTCTGGTAACTTATGATGGATGACTACCGGCAGCAGGTGCTTTGGGAGGCATTAAAATATTTAGATGCCCAAAACTTTGTAGGATAAAGAGGTACCCAGATCAAGAGGTACTCAGCAACTTGTTACTTTATTTGCATCATCCCTCTTTCTTTAGCTACATCTATTTGTTGGTTTTTCAGTTAAAAAATAGTAATAAATAAATAGTAAAGAAAACAAGCTACTACTTCTAGCTGTGCTAGCTGGCATAACTGGGAATACTACTTACAAAGACTATACAGGGCCTGAAGTCACAACAAATGCAAAAAATGGATGAAGCTTTACAGAGACTGCATAAATCTCCATCAAGGGTATAGGGGTTTCTACATAAAAAACTGATGATGTACTATATGATGACTAACATAACATAATAAAAAAATAAAAAAATCGAAAAAGGATATATGGGTTTCTAATATCTAAATCTTCAATGATATTGACAGAAGTAGTGGAGTGATGACCTTCAAAAATTCTTTTTTCCATAAAATTAATAAGAACACTGACAAACACTGGGGCAACCTGGTGGCTCAGTCGGTTAATCACATCTGACTCTTGATATCAACTCAGGTCATGATCTCAGGGTTGTGACATCAAGCCCCACATGGGGCTCTGTGCTCAGCAAGGTGTCTACTTGAGATGCTGTCTCTCCCTCTCCTTCTCCCCTTCCCCTCTTTGCATGTGCATGCTCTCTGTCTCTAAAATAAATAAATAAATAAATAAATAAATCTTAAAAAAGAACACTGACAACACTGTCAGAATCAGCTTCAGCTAAACTCTGAGAATTAACCAAAGTCATGCAGTAGTCCAGGGGGCATTTACTCAGGAAAATGGCTAAATCTCCACAAGAACAATGGGCCATGCATTTCAATATACCCTATTCCCATCCCATTCTCTCCAACTCTGGGGTAGTCTTGAAGACAAATGGCTTGCAATCACAGTGAATACTAGCAGCTTAGTTGCTGCTTGAGGGAAAGAATAGGATTAGAGCTTCTGTAAAACCTCATTTCCAAAAAATTAACCTTATTTCCTTTGTCTGGAGGCTCTGTGGTAGATTGCACTAACAAGGCTAACTTTATATGATCTGACTCAGACCTTTCCCAATAAAAACAGTCTTTTACCCACACATGTTTATGGAAAACAACCAGAAGTAAGTTTTGAACATCATGGCTTCCTAAGGCCCTGGTTAACAGTAATATCAAACAATTTAAGCTTAATCAAAAAGCTTAAAATGAAGGGAGCCTGAGTAGCTCAGTCTTCAGGCACCTGCCTTTGGCTTGTGACAGGAGCCCAGGGACCTGGGGTTGAGCCCCACATCTGGATGCCTGCTCAGTGGGAAGCCTGCTTCTCCCTCTCCCACTCCCCCTGTTTGTGTTCCCTCTCTCTTTCACTTTCTCTCTGTCAAATAAAGAAAGTCTTAAAAAAAAAAACCGCTTAAAAGGAAAACTTTAAAAATGCTTAAAAGGAAACTTTAAAATGCTTAAAAGGAAAACTGAAAAAATCTCTTAACATATTCCTGGGAGTATAGAAGTTTACAAGCATGTGTAGGGCTGCAAAAATGCCTATGACAAAACCAAAAATGCTCTTAAGTTCTTATCTTTGGCTGATCATGGGGCTTTGCATAAGGAAGAAGTGAAGACAAAGGTGGAATTGTAAACTGCCTGGGTCTGTGTTGCAAATGCACCCAAATATACACAGAGTCCCTCAGCAAAGCTAGGAGACATTTTAGTTACAGGCTTTTGAGGAAATCTTTGTATAATCATTATTCGACCACCTAGCTAACTAAGCAGTAACTTCAGCCACATGTAATAACAACAACAACAACAAAAACATATAACTTCAGCCACATATAACAAAGAATATAGAAAATACAGAATTAGTTCAGAAAAATCAAAAGAAAATAAATAACAAAATAACTACAAAACAAAATCCTTAGGGAGGGATAATTTGATGTCTTGAGTTGCCATATTACAATATTAAAAGTATGCTGTTTTCAACAAAATAATACAAGACATATAAAGAAACAAGAAAGACTATCTTATACACAGGAAGAAAGCAGTCAATAGAATTTGTTCTGGATCTTGGGATTACTACACAAACACTTCAAATCTGCAATTTTAAATATGTTCAAAGAATTACAGGAAATCAGGGATGCCTGGGTGGCTCAGTCGGTTAAACATCTGCCTTCAGCTCAGGTCATAATCCTGGGGTCCTGGGATTGAGCCTTGCATCGGGCTCCTTGTTCAGTGGGTAGTCTGCTTCTCCCTCTGCCCTCTGTCCCCACCCTTGCCCCTGCTCATACTCTCTCAAATATATAAATAAATAAAATCTTTTTAAAAAAAAGGATTTACAGAAAATCATGTTTAAAGAACTAAAGGAAAATATGAAAACAATGTCTCACCAGAATACCAACAGGGAGATATAATTTAGGGGAAAAAAAGAGAACCTGATAGAAATTTCAGAATTGAAAAGTAACAATAGTTCAAATTAAACATTCACTAGAGAAGCTCAACAGCAGACTTGAGAAGAGAGAACAGTCCGAAAAACTGAGATAGGTCTACTGAGATTATCCAGTCTGAGAAACAGAAATAAATAAGAATGAATAAAAATGAACAATGACTAAGTGACCTGTGAGACACCATAAAGTATAACAACATAGGTATAATTTAAGTCCAAGTTAAGATGAGAGAATGGAAGGGGAAAAAATAATATTTAAAGAAAAACTGGATGAAAATCTCCCAAATCTGATGAAAAACATTAATTTATACATCCAAGAAGATCAATGAATTTACAAAAGAATAAACTCAAAGGTTCATACCTACACACATCACAATCATACTGCCAAAGCGTAAATACAAAGAGAGAATTTTGATAGCATCAAGAAAGAAACAACTCATTCCATAAAGACCCTCAATATACTAACGGCTGATTCCTCATCATAAACCACATAAGCCAAAAGACAGTAAGATGATGTACTTCCAAAAGGCTCAAAAGAAAAGACTAACCAGTTTTATTTCATCAAAACTATCCTTCAAAAGTAAAAAAGAAATTAAGACATTCTCAGATAAACAAACCTGAGAAAAATTTGTGACTAAAAAAACCTACCCTCTGAGAAATATTAAAATAAACTGTTCAGGCTGAAATGAAAGGGCTGTAGTCAGTAAAATGTACATGAAGAAACAAAGATACCAGTAGATGTAACTACCTAGGTAAGTTTAGATTATAGAAAAATGGATTTTTAAAAAATTTTTCCTTCTAATTTAAAAAACAACTACATAAAACAACAATTATAAATCTGTATCAATGGGCAAACAATGCACCAAAATACAATTTGCATGACATTAACAGCACAAAGGATAGAAATAAAGCCTTTTTTTCTTTCTTTTTTAAAAATTTTAACTCCAGCATAGTTGATATACAGTGCTATATTACTCTTAGGTGTACAGTATGGTAATCAAACAGTTCCATACATTACCCAGTGCTCATGAAGAGAACTGAACTCCAAATACACTTCATCTATTTTACCCATCCCCCCACCCAGCTGCCCTCTGGTAACCATCTGTTTGTTCTCTATAGTTAAGAATGTTTCATGGTTTAAAGTTTTTATATACAATTAAGTTGGTACTAATCTGAAGTAGATTGATATTATTCAGACTGTAATTATAAATCCCTAGGGTAACCACTAAGAAAAAAATTAATATACATAAATGTTTATAAAATTGTATTATAAACACATATATATAGTATATAATTGCATATATGTATACATAAGAAAAAAGGGAATTAAATGGCACACTAGTAAATATCTATTTACTACAAAAAGTGGCAATTAAAATAGGGGAAAGATAAATAGAAGAGTCTATAAGACTAGTAGAAAACAAACAGCAAAATGTCAGGTGTAAATCCTAACTCATCAGTAATTACATTATATGAATATGAATTAAAACTCCAATTAAAAGGCAGACATTGGCAGAATGGGCAAGAAACATGTTTCAGCTATGTGTGGTCCATGAGAGATACACTTCAGATTCAAAAATACAAATAGATTAAGGTAAAAGGACAGAAAAAGATATACCATACAAACAGTAATTAGAAAAGAGATCCTGTGATTATATTAATGTATAAAAAACTTTAGGAAAAAAAAGTTAATAGAGACAAAGAAGAATATTTTAGAATGATACAAGTGTCAATTCATCAGTTAGAAATAACAGTTATGAACAAGTATGCATCTAACAACAAAGCTCCCAAATACATGAAACAGAAACAGAATTGAATGGACAATAGGTTAACTATAGTAGTTGAAGACTTCAATATCATACTTTAAATAATGACTAGAACAACTAGGCAGAAGATCAAAAGTAAACATAAAACTTGTACAACACAATGAAATAAGTAGACCTAAACAGACAACTAAAGATCACTCCATCCAAAAAGAACAGAATATACATTTTTTTTTCAAGTACATATGGAATATTCTTGAAGATAGACTATATGTTAGGCCATTAAATAAGTCTCAATACATTTAAAAAGAACTAGATTATATGAAGCGTGTTTTTCAACAACAATGGAACAGAAATCAAAACAACAGAAAAAGGAAATTCACATATATGTGTAAATTTTAAAAATACACTAACATAACCAAGGGTTATAGAAGAAATCACAAAGAATATTGGGCAACATTTTGAAATAAATAAAAATGAAAACACAGCATATCAAATCTTATGGAAGGTGATGAAAGCAGTGCTTAGAGGGAAATTTATAGCATAAACACCTATATGAAAAAAGAAGTGAGATTTCGAATTGATAACAGGCTTACGACTTAAGGAACAAAAACACAAGCAAAATAAACACAAATTAAGCAAAAGAAAAGAAATAATAAAGTTATAGGAGAAGCAAATGACATAGAAAATAGGAAAAACAATAGAGACAACAACACTAAAACTTCCTTTCTTGAAAGTATCAACAATATTGAGAACAGTTTAGCAAGACTGATGGAAGAAAAAAAAAAAGAGAGAGAGAAGACTCAAATGACTGAAAAAGGATCATTACTTCAGGACTTACAGAATTTTTTAAAATGGTAGTATAAAAGAATACTATGAAAAATTGTATGACAACAAATTAGATAAACAAATTAGATAAATTGTTAGATGAAATTAGATGTAATTGACAAATTCCTAGAAAGATTCAAACTACTGAATTTGATGCAAGAAGAAATAGAATATTATAATACACATATAAGCAAAGAAACTGAATAAGTAATAAAAGATTTACTATGAAGAAAGCCCAGGACCAGATGACTCAGAATTGGTGAATTCTACCAAATATTTAAAGAAGAACTAAGGGGTGCCTGGGTGGCTCAGTTGGTTAAGCATCTGACTCTTGATTTTTGCTAAGGTCTTGATCTCAGGGTAGAGAGATCGAAACCCATGTCAGGCTCCACACAGTGTGGAGTCTGCTTGAGATTCTTTCTCTTCCTCTCCTTCTGCCCCTCCCCTTGCTCACACACTTAAATACATAAATACATAAACAAATAAATAAATAAGTAAAATCTTTTACAAAATCTTTAAAGAACTAACACCAGTTCTTCTTAAACTCTTTTTTTTTTTAAAGGATAGGAGGGAGCACTTCCTAGCTCAATCTGAGGCCTGTATTCCCATGATATCAAACCCAGATAAAAGTGTCATAAGAAAACTACAGAGTGATATCATTTATGAATACAAATGCAAAATCTTCAACAAAGTATTAGCAAGCTGAATAAAGCAATATAAAGAACGAATCAAAAACGATGATAGTGTTCATCAGGTCTTCTAGCTACAAAGTCCCTTAGCTTCAGTTTATCTGGGAATGTCTTAATTTCTCTCTTGTTTTTTTGAAGGACGGTTTTGCAAAATATAGAAATATTAATTTTTATGGTTTTTTTGGCACCTTAAATATATCATTCCACTGCCTTCTGGTCTCCATATTTTATTTTTTTTAATTGGAGATTGGAAAAGAGGAGAGGAGGAGAGAGGAGAGGAGGGGAGGGAGAAGCAAAAGATAGGAAAGGACAGGAGGAGAGGGAAAGGGAAAGGAAAGAAAGGGGAGGAGATGGGAGAGGAGAGGAGAAGGGAGGGAAAGATAAAAGAGAAGGGAAGAGGAGAAAGAAAGGAGAAAAAGGGAAGGAGGAGCAGAAAAGGGAAGGGAGGAGGAGAAGGAAGGGAAAAGAATGGACAGGAAGGGCAGGGCAAGGCAGGGTAAGGCAAGGCAAGGCAAGGCAAGGAAGGTACAAAATTGCTCACATAGTCCTTGCTGATTATTTCTGTGTTTTGCCCTCCAAAGCTTATCCAGGTCATTTTACATCAAGATTTTCAGGTTTCACTTATTGATTTCACTCAGCTGAAAGCTCAGCTAGTTGTGAAAGCAAAGGTTCTTATCAGGTCTTCTCCAGCTTGCATCTTGTCCTAGCTATGCATTTGGTTTTCTAGACTCCCTGGTATATGTAAAAGGTTGTCAAGGCCCTTATCTCCCAAAGTATCTCTCTCTGGATTTTCTTCCCAGAATTTCTGTGTGTCTGTTATTTGCCCCAAATATAATATGTTGCCTCAGGTCTCCATAGAGTAAAAATGAAATAAGAGGTCACAATAAAAAATATTAGAGCCTACCTATTTCATTTGCTTATGTAACCAAATGACCACTCTCAGGGGTCTCCTTGACAGTTTTTATAGTATTGGAAAAAGGTAGGAAAGGAATAAACCTGGGCAAAAGAAAAATTGTGAAGAATGTGCTAACTCTTGGTGACTGTTCTTTCATGTGGGAAGTGGCAGTGGCTTGTTCTTTTGCCCTTCAAAGTTTTTAAGGAATACCCTCTGCTTAACCACTTTTTCGTCCTGAGAAAGTTCTTAGTTAGACAAAACAAAGGCAAGTGCCTTGCATCGGTCCTTCAGCGAGCCCCCAGACAGGTCAAAACAGAAAAACACAACTAGAGCAAGGTCTACTCTGCTCCCTCCAGAACCAGAGATACATACTGGGAATTTGGGATGCCATCTTCAGGCCTCTCATCAGACTGGAAAAGTGTATGGGGTGAGGATATGTTAAAAAGCCACAGTGCTTTCCTACCATGTTTAAGTCATCTTTTTTTCTCGATTTGACATTTGTTTGGTTGCTGTAACCTTTAACTACTTTCCAAAGTTCTCACAAAAGTTCATTTTCAGAGTTCTTTTACTTATTTTCACTGTTTCTAGAGAACTCCTTAGAACTTCCTACTTTATATTTTCACTGATACACATAGTTGATTTTGTAAACTTTTAGATTGATTTTTCACAATCAAAGAAAGGATAAATGGCTGTTGCCCACCAACTATGTAAAATTCTCCTTATCCACGTGGAGTAGTAAAGGAAGCGACACAAGCAAGAGGAAAGAAGAGTTACTCTTGTGGTGATCTTGCCACATGGAAATAGGAAAAATAGGGAATAGTATTTCCTTCTAACACTGGGAATATAGAATATATTTTAGTGAAAACCCCATCACATATGCTTCTAGCTTTTCTCTTCTACCCCAAATGCCAACTTCTATTATGAGGTGTCTGGTAGTAAGGTGCTGATTGACCTCTGTTCTGAAGAAAAAGAATTCTGATGATCTTTATGATGCACAAATGAGAAACTTGTGGCTTAGAAAGTTTCAGTGAGTCACTCAAGTTTACAGACTTAAGAAAATATAGATCTACGAATTTAACTCGGGTTTCTGACCTTAAGAAATTTAACTCATATACTGCCTTAATGATTTTTTTAAAAAGTTAAAGACTTAGTCATGTATGGGCTTTAAAAAGAATAAGTATTTCCTGTTGGTTATAGAAATTAAAGAATGAGAAATTAATTGATGAACTTGCAAATTGCATGACAGTGTCGAAATCTTCAGACAAATCTGAGTATGAGCTGTAACTGTAGTAGGTGTTGATAATTGCCTACTTAACATCTGCACTCATTCTCCCTTGCTTACAGTATCTGTATTTTCATTCATCATTCTTTCTCCTTGATGCACTCTGGGAAGCAGCTGACCTGAACACTAGGAGTAGCTTAAGCCAATTAACACATTTCACTATCCTGACTTTGCCAAATCAGTCTTTGTGTGTTTAGCATGTCATCTAAGTGGGTCATTCAGGATGAATTTCAATATTCTTCCTTGAAATTCTAATACTTTTTAAAAAAATATTTTGTTTATTTATTTGACAGAGAGAGATCACAAGTAGGCAGAGAGGCAGGCAGAGAGAGAGAGGAAGGGAAACAGGCTCCCTGCTGAGCGGAGAGCCCGATGCGGGGCTAGATCTCAATACCCTGGGATCATGACCGGAGCTGAAGGCAGAGGCTTTAACCCACTGAGCCACCCAGGTGCCCCACTTCCTTGAAATTCTAAATAGAATTTTTTTTTTACCTTAAGTGGTGCTGTATGTGGATTTAGAGTCTCATCTAATACGACAATATTACACCCATGATAGAAACCAGCTTTAGCATCATGCTAAGATTATGGCAGAATGGAGAGGCAGATAGAAAATAGATACTTCACATTATTGAGACACTGAGTTGGACAATCCTGTTGTCTTTTTTGGACTTGCAGATCCATTAGCCAATAAATTCTTCTAATGATTAACACCACATTGGGTTTTCAGTTCCTTAGAACAGAATGCAAAAACTGATGCAGAAATTTTTAGAAAATAAAGGGGTAAACTGATGATTTCTATACATAAAACTGAAAATTAGAAACATACTAGTTGATATGTGTCTTACTTGTGGCCTGACAATCCATATGACTCTTCATATGGACTCTTCATGCCATAGAACACATGCTTAACATCCAACAAATCTTTACTGAAGTCTCTCAGAACATTCTAAAAAGAGTTTCTATTCATAACACCCAGTAAACTTTAACAAATACTTTTCAGCCATCTATGCACAAAAAGCCCACTTATCTCAGCAAAGCAGATGACCATAATCCTTCCACTTTTCTTCATAAATAACAAGTTTTTTTCCCTCAAAACCAGTAACTCTATTAGTGTTTTCCATAATATCTCACTCTGCTTTCCCTTTTCCAGTTATACTTTTCTCTTCCATAAGAAACTTTTAGCTCATTTAGCAATTTGCTGAGTTAATCAGTCTGGTTTTAGTCCTTTCATTCATCCATTAACTTCCTCTGCACCACAATGACCTAAGAATCTAGCAAAGAAATAATATTCCTTCATTGTAAGAAGTCTTAAATGTTCCATTGTTATTCTTCTCTATTATACTCATATTTATAATAGGCAAGCCTTAGAATTTTAGAACTTTAGATCTAAGATGGGCCTTAAAGCTTGACAAATTAATTCTGGCTGGTTTGTCTTCATAGAGTGAAAATGAAAGAAAGGGCCATGATAAACATTTAAAGGTACTTACTTTTACTTGTTTGGGATACTAAATGATTATTTCCAGGAATCCCTTGGCCATTTTACGTAATATTGGAAGGCTGTGAAAAAGGTATAAGCTGCTGAAAAAAAATTGGGAAGTAGGTGATCACTCTTGATGACTCTATTCCTCTTCCAGTGATTTTTGTGGACCCTATTCCTAATATCATCTGCCATCCTCCTTCCATCTCAGCAAATGCCATGTGCAGAAATAGAGGGTGCAAAGATAGCACTCTACAGTGGGTTAGGATTCTACATTTTCTACTCAAGCATGCAAGTAGCAGAGTTACAATAAGCTACAATTCAAAAGAATAAATCCTTGATTAATTAGTTAACTAACTGTACTTTCAATATTAAGTATTGGTTCAAGATGTATATATAGCAGTTTTATCTAAATCAGGTCTTTGTTCTTTAAGGACAGTTTTATCTAAACAAGGTCTTTGTTCTTAAAGATCTAGGCAAGAAAGGAATAATATCAGTGGACTAGGAAGCTTCATACCTTAATTTCCCCAAAGAAATATAAAAAATAAATAAAGAAAAGAAACCACCAAAGATAGCTAAAATTAGCTTACAGGAGCTAGTCTGGAAAGCAGTCAAAAGTCTACAACTACAAAAGGTAGAACACAATAAAGGATAATGAAGAAAAATAAAAAAATAGAGAAATTCAACAAAACCAAGAGCTGGTTCTTCAAAAAGATTGAAAAAATTCACAAATTTTTAGCTAGGTTGACTAAGAAAAGAGAGAGAAGTTGTTACTAAAATCAGAAATCAAACTGGGGACATTCCTACTGATACTATAGAAATAAAGATTATGAGAAGTACTATGAACAATTATACTCCAATAAATTGAATAACCTGAATGAAATGGATAATTCTTAGAAACACATAACCTACTAAGATTGAACTATGAAGAAACAGAAAATCTGAATATACCTATAACTTTTTTTTAAAGATTTTATTTATTTATTTGACAGAGAAAGATTACAAGTAGGCAGAGAGGCAGGCAGAGAGAGAGGAGGAAGCAGGCTCCCTGCCGAGCAGAGAGCCCGATGCGGGACTCGATCCCAGGACCCTGAGATCATGACCTGAGCCGAAGGCAGCGGCTTAACCCACTGAGCCGCCCAGGCACCCCTACCTATAACTATTAAGAAGATTGAATTAGTAATCAAAAACCCTTTGGCAAAATAATGTCCTGAACTAGATGGATTCATTAGTGAATTCTACTCAAATTTTATAAATAATTAACATCAATATTTCTGAAACTCTTCCAAATGATTGAAGAGGTGAGAAGACTTGCATACTCAATTAGGTTAACATTGTTCTGATACCAAATCCAGAGAGAAAAACTACAAGAAAACTATACACTAATATCCCTCATGAATACTGATGTAAAAATTTTCAACCAAACACTAACACACTGATTTCAGCAGCATATTAGAAGGATTATACAGCAAAAAAGTGGGATATATTCCTGAAGTGCAAGGATGGTTTGACATATGAAAATCAGCCAATGTAACATTAACACAATGAAGAAAAATCATACAGACATCTCAATTGATGCAGAGAAAGGATTTGATAACATACATTACATTTCATGATAAAAACATTCAACAAACCAGGAATAGAAGGAAACCTTCCCAACATATTAAAAGCCATATCTGAAAACTGCACAGTTACTGAGTCTTTTCCCTAACATGAGAAATAAGACAAGAATGTCTGCTTTTATCAATTCTGTTTAACAGAGTTTTGGAAGTTTTATCTACAATAATTAATCAAGACGAGTAAATAAAAGGCATCTAATTTGGGAAGGAAAAAGTAAAATTATCAGTGTTTGCAGATGATATGATCTCATATGTAGAAAACTTTAAAGATTTCACACAAAAACTGTCTGAACTAATAAACAAGTTTAGAAAAATTAGCACACAAATTTCAGTTGTATTTCTATATATTACAATGAACAAATTTAAAAGGAAATTAAAAAACAAACAACTGCATTTATAGCCACATCAAAAGGAATAAAATACGTAAGAATAAACATCACTGAGGCACCTACATGGCTCAGTCGGTTGCATCTGACTCTTGATTTCATCTGAGATCATGATGTTCGAGTTGTGGGATTGAGCCCTCTGTCGTGCTTTGTGCTCAGTGAGATATCTGCTTGAGGATTTTCTCTCTCCCTTTCCTGTTGCCCCTCCCCACAACTCACTCTCTTTATCTCTCTAAAATATAAATAAATAAATCTTTTTTTAAAAGAGAATAAACATCACTGAGGAGGTGAAAAACTTGTACACTGACCACTACAAAACATTTGCTGGGAGAAATTTAAAAAAACAGAAAACATGGAATGTATTTATTAATATTATTTATATTATTTATTAATATTAAGTCTTTGATTACATAAATATTGTTGTCAATACTATCTAATATAATCTATAGATTCAATGCAATTCTTTTTAAAATAACTTTTTTTAGAAATAGAAAACTTTATTTTTTTATTAGAAATAGAAAACTCTCCCAAATAAATAAAATCTTTAAAAAAGGGGGGAGGGGGTGTTCCTGGGTGGCTCAGTCAGTTAAGCTCTGCCTTTGGCTCAGACTATGATTTCAGGGTCCTGGGACTGAGCCCTGTGTTGGGTTCTCTGCTCAGCAAGGAATCTGCTTCTTTAGTTCCATCTGCCATCTGAAATTTCTTAATGGGACAGTCTCTGTACAAATGTAGTGATCTGAAGGGGCACATGCACCCGAATGTTTATAGCAGCAATGTCCACAATAGCCAAACTATGGAAAGAACCTATATGTCCATCAACAGATGAATGGATAAAGAAGGTGTGGTAAATATATACAATGGAATACTATGCAGCCATCAAAAGAAATGAAATCTTGCCATTTGTGACGGTGTGGATGGAACTAGAGGGTAATATGCTTAGCGAAATAAGTCAATTGGAGAAAGACAACTATCATACGATCTCCCTGATATGAGGAAGGAGAGATGCAACATGGGGGGCTTGGGGGTAGGAAAAGAATAAATGAAACGAGATGGAATCAGGAGGGAGAAAAACCATAAGAGACTCTTAATCTCACAAAACAAACTGAGGGTTGCAGCAGTGGGGAGTGGGGGAGGGAGGTAGGGAGAAGGTCCTGGGGTTATGGACATTGGGGAGGGTATGTGCTATGGTGAGTGCTGTGAAGTGTGTAAACCTGGCTTTTCACAGACCTGTACCCCTGGGGCTAATAATACATTATATGTTAATTAAAAATTTTTTAAAATTTTAAAAAATGGGATGGTGTCTCTCTGGCACTGTGCTGGCAACCCTTTGGACCAGAACCTGTAGCAAAGGGAAAGGGAAAGGGAAATTGTAATTGGCCCAGCCTGGGTCACAGACCTCCACAGTGTCCATTGGAATGGGGTGGGGATAATATGACCAAATCAAAAGTACCACAAGAAACTAGGGAAAGGCAGTTCCCCCAGAAGTTGGAATTAGGCTACCAGAATCTGAGAAGTGATACTCAGAAAGAAAAAAATGTCCTTAATTTTTCTGGGTTTTTTTTCCTGCCTCTGATTTCTGGCTTCTGTCTAAATTTTGTTTTCTACATCTCATGTTTCTTTCTTAAGCCAGCTCCATGCTGGCAAAATTTTCTGAAGGATTGATTGTAAAGATGAAGGGGTATCTCATTTCATCAGTGTAAGGGTTTTTTTTTTTCTTTCTCTAAATTTTTACTTCAATTTTAGTTAACATACAATGTAATATTAGTTTCCGGTGTACAATTTAGTGATTCATCACTTGCATACAACACCCAGTGTTAATCACAAGTGCTCCCCATTGCCTATTTAATTCATCCCCCCCAACTCCCTTCAAGTAACCCTCTACTTGTTCTCTATAATTATTTGTTTTACAGTTTGCTCTCTATTTTTCTCTCCATGTTCTTCTGTTTTGTTTCTGAAATTCCACATATGAGTGAAATCATATGGTGTCTTTCTCTGACTGAATTATTTCGCTTTGCACAATACTCTCTAGTTCTATTCACGTTGTTGCAAATGGCAAGATTTCATTCTTTTTATGGCTGAGTAATATTCCATTATATATTATTTGTGTGTATATATATTATTGTGTGTACATATATATATGTACACACACATACACACACACACACATATCACATCTTCTTTATCTATTCATCAGTTGATAGAAATTTGGGCTCTTTCCATAATTTGGCTATTGTTGATAATGCTGGAGTGCATACACATGCACACATACACATGGAGTGCATGTATCACTTCAAATCAGTATTTTTGCATCCTTTGAGTAAATACCTAGTAATACAATTGCTGGGTCATAGAGTAGTTCTAGTTTTAACTTTTAGAGGAGCCTCTGGAGGGCTGTACCAGTTAACAATGCAAGTGATTTTAAATTGAGTAATTGGTAACCCTTAAAAAAAAAAGTCCCTTGGCTTTTTCAAATGGCTTTGGCTTTAGCTTCTTACCTTGTTTCTTGTTCATTCTACTTCCTCTGCCCTCTCAGGACTGTTTATCCTTTCTTCTCAAGAGTAAATATGCAGATAATATTTCCTATTGCCTCATTCAGAACAAGTACTGCCACTAGGTACAGGGCCTATTTCAGGCTTACCCTTTCACAGCCAGCCTTTTCACGGTATTTAATCTCTGGCTTAGAATCATATTTTTAAGAATCTGTTTCTCTTATCAATATAATTAGTAAACACTCATCAATATGGTAATAAATGCTATTATTTGCTATGAAAAACAGTTTTATTATAGAAAAAGATTTACTGGGTAGAATATTATAATATGATCTGTGATGCATTTATCTTTTCCCCAGCCATGGAAAGAACTTCTTACTTCTTACCTCTCCATGGGGAGGCCATGAACTCATCTGGTACCAATCTCTTTCCTAAATGCCATGAATTGTACCTACAGAGAAATTGCCTCAAAAGTTCTAGATGTATAAATCCAAACTTTAAATGGACAGCAAATATTAGAAATTCTGTGGGGGCCTCTGAAGTTCTCAAAAGCTGCATTACTGTTATGTTGCTTAAGTCCTGTGCTTTAATTTCTGGAGATATACACCTCAGTGTATATTCTTGGAACTGGCTAATGTCCAAATGCAATCTGAAGAGTAATTGAGCATACTTATCTCCATCATTCTGTACCCAAATAAAATAGCTTATATGATTTTTGTGCCTGTTAGTTCACCACAGAAGCACAGATTAGACTCAGAATATTACAGCTGAACAAGACATTAGGGATTATCTGACACAACTGTCCTCAGTTATATCTGAGGAAACTAAGGTCCAGAGAGTTTTGGTGACTCCTTAGGCATTATGTTCATACTGAATTGGAGATAAAATCTAGGTCTCCTGACTTTTAGTCTATTTCTTTTCCAGGTACATCAGCCAAGAGACTGCTTGCTCTAACGCTAGTTTTGCCCAGAGCCCTAACTCAAATATTGTAGGGGTCTTAGGACATTTTTCTTCACTGTGGCACCCAACACATTTTTTTAAAGATTTTTATTTATTTGACAGACAGATCACAAGTAGGCAGAGGGGCAGGCAGAGAGAGAGAGAGAGAGGAGGAGGTAGGCTCCCTGCTGAGCAGAGAGCCGGATGCGAGGCTTGATCCCAGGAACCTGGGATCATGACCCGAGCGGAAGGCAGTGGCTTTAACCACTGAGCCACCCAGGTGCCCCCACCAACACATTTTTAAGGGCAATAATGTATTTTTTTTTTAGACGAGTAGAATCAAAATACACTATGAAAATGTTCACAGTATTATAGTCTGTCATTCTGCTATTTTGTATTTAAGTAGGTAGGAGAGCCTGTGGGAGCAATTTGGGGGTAATAAAGGTTAATCACTGGGAGCTTAAGGGTGCTTATTCTTAATTGGTGGGCAATTAAAGATGCTCAAGGTTAATAGCGGTGTTTTCAAAGCCAGTAATTCCCTTTATAGAAAGCTTCCCCTGTGGCTTTGGCATACCTATCAATCAGTTCCAGCCCCTAGCCAATAAGATAGCAAATACAGGAGCATAATTCTAAGGGCATTTAGGGGTGAGGATGCCTATCTTAACCATGTTTGTAAATTTCATTTTCTTTCAAAACAGTTTGGTCATCTTCAGATGTCCTCCATTCTTTCCCTCTTTTACATCCAGATGGTTCTGGTTTTGTCTTATAGATGCAAACCCAAAAGGTACTTTTTCTAAGGCCCATAAAGCTAATAAAATAAATTAAGTTTACTATTTAGTTTCAAGGTTAGTTGTTAATTTTCAAAATTATTTGGTTAGGCTATTTCAAAGATTAGTCAGTACAATCAAAAGTGATTTGCTAACCATTATGGAATAATAAGTAGACATTAGATAGTGACTGAGACACGTTCAATGTATAAGATAAAGACCTTAAATAAATATTCAGGGGCACCTGGGTGGCTCAGTGGCTTAAGCCTCTGCCTTCGGCTCAGGTCAGGATCTCAGGGTCCTGGGATCGAGTACCACATTGGGCTCTCTGCTCGGCAAGGAGCCTGCTTCCTCCTCTCTGTCTCTCTGCCTGCCCCTCTGCCTACTTGTGATCTCTCTCTGTTAATTAAATAAAAAAAAAACTTAAATAAATATTCAAATGGAAGGCACCTTAGGCACACTCCACTCATTTTAAAGCTGGTGAACTGGAAAGATCTGAAGAGACTGCATGACCTGCTGAAGACCACCCATCTCAGTTAAGTCTAGGACCTGGTCTTTTGATGTCTGGCAACCATTTACTTATGGCTAACCCATGTTTTTTTTTTCTGAGCCAAATATTATAGTTATTATATATATATATATATATATATATATATATAAATAGTTTCAGCATAACATGTGTGTAAAAAAATCATAGAGGATGGCCAGGAAATCAGGTTTATGTTCATTTGGCAAGCTTGTGTTTTTAAAGTCTAGAAAAAAGAAAAAAACTTATAACTAAAAAAAAAAATATAATTAGGTGAGAAGTATAAGAAATTTATCCATGCACTAAAATCAGCTATCCTTCTCATTAAATCTCAATTGCTTTGTTATTCCTTACTAATGAATTAATGTCTGGTAAATCCTTCTATAGAAATCAGACAATGACTTCAGGATAATTATACAGGTGGATACAGAAATTGTTTATACTACTCATTGACAAATTTTGAAAATTTTGTCACTGAAAGAAGTTTGGGGTGTGTGTACAATCCTCATTTATTTCCTTTTGTCAATAATAACTTGTTCACATAGTAAATTAAAATTGAGTCCAGAGATTGATTTATTTAAAATCACTCAGTGGAGAAATTCATTCCCATATGCCAATTCCCTCCTTTTAATTCTCTTATCTTGTTGTGACTTGTAAAAGAAAGAGGGGAAATATATTGCATTCTTAATGAAACATTTAGGTAACATTTTTAATAAATGGAAACAGATTTGTCATTTTATTCTGACTATCCAGAAGTTTTAAGCAACATGAAATTTATGCAGAACATGAAATTGGTGGCAAGACTCAAAGAGGTCTATTGGAAAATACTGTCAATGGCTCTTGGCAGGATGCTTCAGGTCAAACTCAGGGTTCTCAGTATTGGACGTGCATAAGCATTTCCAGTAGGCTGAAGCTGTAACTCACAGGTTTGCTTTCACAGTAATCCTTATAATTAAGTAGGAAATTACAAAAGAAAAAGCCAAGTGCTACTTAAAAACCAAACCCATTAGTTTTTGGTTAAATCGTGATGAAGTAGTAATCACTGTGAGCAATTTCCCATTTCCTAATCTCAGCAGTCTTGCTCAATCCTCAGATTTATTCATGGAGGAATAATTATCACCACTTGTAACCTAGTCAAGAATCAGAAATTGTTAATAGCTTAGGTTCAAACTACCGAATTTTTCCTTTTTGATAGTCTATTTGACTTGCACTTGACTCAAACTCATTTTATTTCCTAAGAAGCTCATTGAAAAGGGTATCTTTCTATATTTTGAAAATTAATCACAGAGAAAATCAAAATGGAAGAGGAGTACTCTACTATAAATATGATTCTGGCTGCTACTTCTAGTCAGTTTTATGTCATGCTTATTTAAAAACATGGGAGTAAACTCTCATATAGAAAATTTTTTAAAGTAATTCTTGTTTTTTGTTTTTCCAAAATTTTGATATAGAATCAGTGAATGTAACATAGAGAGAACTGTATTTTGATTCAATAATGAGAAAAGTTAGTTGATGATTAGAATTGAGAACAATGAAATGGGGATACTTCTTGAAGTAGCCTTTTTGCCACTGGAGGTGTTGAAGCAGAGGCTGGAGGATTTGTGATCCCATTTTAGAAATGCTGTAGAGGACAATATACCTGCATTAGGAATAGGGCAAGACTAGATTCCTTTTATGGTTTTTCTTAACTGTAAGATTCCAGATTTAAAATCTCTTTTCTTAGCTCTTCCCACAATTCACATAAAAATTGCTATTCAACTAGTGCTATCATATGTCCTAGGTCATAACAGTTTGGGATATATGATTCTAAAAGGATACCCATTGATTCCTAACCTTATTAAGTTTATATTTTGTATATAACTTCTATGTTTTCATCTGAAAGAAAAACTGAAATGCAGCATTCCATCCATTATAGCATGCTGTTGAAAGTCATATTTTAGACAGGTCTTGTACTGGGGCTTCCTTGCAGCACCTAGAAAATTACATCCTCTGGATAAGAAATCCAAGAATCTTAACATTTCCCATTTTTATATGAAACTTCTTTCAGTCCAAAATTTGATACAAAATGAAACGGTGAAATATGGTGGATACATGTTTGGGTGTTGAGCAATGGATTAAATAAAGTTAAATCAGTTAAGCAGTTGATGTATATAGTAATTAAGTACATATTGGAGGAGAGGCCGTTTTTCACTGATGGCCTATTGGATCTTTTATTTGAACTATAGCCTAATTATGTGAAAGAAGTAACCTTGAGCTTCTCTGATAACTCTCATTAAAAAAGAAAAATAAAACCAACTTTGGCTCCACCAACCATTTCATAGTACAGGTTCTTCCTATATTCTCATTGTACAAGAAGAGAATAAAAATTTGTATGAAATCGCTTCATGAAATCTGGGACTCTTCATCCATAAATGAAGGAGTAAAACAGATATCCTTATGGTGATAATGGGGCCCAGAAAAACTATATCATTGAGTATAGCAGGATGGTTTTAACTGGTTTTCTATTTTTCTCAAAACTGTAACCATCCTGACCAAGCTTTCATTTCCTACCTTTGCTATAAACTGGTATAGACAAATAATTCTGTTATTAGAAAAAATCAACAGTGAAATTATGCTAATAAATGGCATTCGACATTGGGTCTTACGGATAAAAATAATAAGAAATGGTGGGGACTCAAGTGGAGTGGAGAGCTCACATTCTATCTAAAGGTGGCAACAACTCTTCAGTTAAGCACGAATATGAGTACAGTGATGACAGATCTTCCAGATTTTTATATGGCATCTCCTGATTTTTAAATATTGCTGACTAATAAAAACTATTTTTAAAAAAATACTGTGTAGGCTAAAAAAAACCCTTCTGTGTGTGTTTTGTTTCTTTAAGCATTCTGAATGAGTGTACCAGACCAAGTTTGAAGGTGTGTATTAGGAACATAAAAAGATTGCAAGCAATCCATACCAGTTGCAATCCCTAGAGGCGGGTTTTGCTTTTGTCCAGTTCCGGCCCAGGACTCCTTGAAATGTCCACTTGTTCCTGAAAAAAAAAAGGGCACATTTTTAAAAAGACCAGGGGAAAAGCTTCTATTCATTAATGCTAGTCACTATGGTAACTGCTATTTGTTGAACATGTATTGTGCCCAGGATGTCTTTCAGACATTAGTTGCTCTTCACAGAAACTTTATAGTGTAATACAATTTCTATTTGTTGTGACATTTTAGAGATAAAGGGTAAATCCTCACCCAAAATTCTGTCCAGATATAGAGACTGAGATACACACACCAAGAGGTTATGGAAAGGTTTATTTGTTACATAATAAGGCCTCTAAGGACAGCAGGTCAGGTTTCCCAAGCTGGTCTGAAAATCACTTGGGAGTGGGGAAAGGAGACTGGTTTGGATTTTTATTGTGGTTAGGGGTGGACTTGTGTCAGGGTTCCAACTCATGAGCTGGGGTTCATATGGTTTCACTTTCCCATAGGCACCAAAGGAGGGAACACTTTGGTTTTCTTATTAGCTTTTCCAGATGTGAGGCAGAAGGGGAAGAAAGGGTCAGCACTCAAACATCAAAATATGAAGTCAGACTATTTATCAAAATATTTTAATAGATGAGGACCCTGAGGCTCAGAGAGTTTGTAGAATTGTCCAAGATTGTACAGTGGTAGAGTAAGAATCCAAACTCAGTTCTAGTTCCAAAGTTGACTATTTTTCTTCAATATAAAACTGGCAGACTGATTTGAAAATAACTGATTTGAAAATTGAAATAGTTGTTTACACTTAAGAAATTACACAAACAAATCAGGTCTAAATTCCTGTACATATAATCATCTAGTGCTGAACAGGAGCTGCCCTTCTAGACAATACATGTACCCTCCAGTTCACCACAGTCCCCACTACTCATTATCTCTTGCCTTTACAGCAGAATATCACTTGAAATTTATATTCACATCTGTGTCATTGTTTTTCAAAAATTTGTTTGAGAACTCATTTAGCATGTTGAATCTGAAGGCTTATGTATTTTGCCAAATTTAGAAAGTTTTTGACTCCAACTCTCCTCTCCTTATGGAACTCTGATAATAGGAACTTTAAATCTCTTGCATTGTCTGTCAGACCCCCAAGGATCTGTTTACTTTTGCCCCAGTTGTTCAGATTGGATAAATTCCCTTCTGTTGTTCAGATTGGATAAATCCTGACTATAAGTTCAATGACTTTTTCTTGGGTCATTTTCACTCTATTATTGAGCCAATCCAATCCTTTTTTTCTTCCAGTTATTGTATTTTTTCATTTTTTAAATTTAATTTTATTTTATTTTTGTATAATTTCCACTTTTAAAAATAAATTACATTTTTTGGGTGAGATTTTCTACTTTAACATTTATTTCAAGAGGATTTGTAACTGCTTTTTGAAGCATTTTTTTTTTTTTTGGATTCTTTTTTTTTCCCAATTTATTTATTTTCAGAAAAACAGTATTCATTATTTTTTCACCACACCCAGCGCTCCATGCAAGCTGTGCCCTCTATAATACCCACCACCTGGTACCCCAACCTCCCACCCCCCCGCCACTTCAAACCCCTCAGACTGTTTTTGAAGCATTTTTATGATGGCTGCTTTAAAATCCTTGCCATATAATTCCAGCATCTGGTTCATCTTGGGTGTTGGTATCAGTTTGTTTTCTTTCCTCACTCAGTTTGTGATTTTCCTGGTTTTTGATATGATGGCTCATTTTCTGTTGTATCTTAGATATTTTGTCTATTATGATAGAGAACTTGGTACTATTTTAATCTTTTATTGTAACAGGAAGCCACTCTGTTTATGTTTAGCATGCAGGTCCTGGCCCACTTTGTGGGCTGTAGTTCCAACGACAATTTAATTTTCCAAGCCTTTGCAATGCTGTTTTGGTTTGTTAGTTTTGTCTGAAAGGAATCTCCACCCTTCAGAGAAAAAAAAAACTTCCCTGCCTGTATCACTCAGAGCTTGCCTCTAGGTGGGGAAGGATAATCTCGGGGTCAACAGGTACAGGGACTGTTTCATGGACTGGACCACTTATTATGGTGGAATCCCCACTGCCAGTGCCATTCAGGTGCCCAGTGTTTTTCAGTAGGAGAAGGAGTTCTCTGATTTATTTAGACAAAGACCACTGCCTACCTGGGTGTTGTTGTGGCAGGATTCCCCCTGCTTGTGCTTCTAGCTTCCAGGTGTTCCTATGCAAGAGAGGGGAATATCTGGCCCAGCAGGGTAAGAGTGTGCTTTCCTTGGTTGCTTACTGTCAGTGGGGTTCTTGATCTATCTCCCTGTCTTGTACCAATGGCAGTGCCTACTGTTGTTAGGACCACTGCTCCATCATGCAGGGAAGAAATGAGCCTTTTTGAGCTACTTGCTCTTTCTAGGTAAAGAGATGGAAGATGCTGGACCTGGATTGCCCTTTTCTATTTAGTGGTGTATTTCTTTTGTCTTTTAAGATTTACTTAATTAATTGATTGATTGATTTTAGAGAGAGAGAGAGAGAGGAAGCAAGTGGGAACAGGGGGAGGAGCAGAGGAGAGGGGGAGGGAGGGGAAAAGAATCTCAAGCAGACTCCACACTGAACATGAAGCATGATGTAGGGCTCAATCCCACAACCCTGAGACCATGACCTGAGCCAAAAACAAGAGTCAGACACTTAACTGACTGAGAGACCCAAGCTGAATGGTGTCTTGAGGCATTTTGCTGCTATTTGCCTCTTAAATTTTACTGTACCCAACCAGTCCACCTTCCTTTTCCCATATTTTGGATTTCCCTTTGAGTTCCATTTTACATCGATTCTAAGGTTTATAGCTGTATTTAGTATGCACCCTGTCCAAGGTATGTAGATGGAAAAATAAGGAGAGATGAGTCTATGCTATTTTGTCTGGGCTGCATATTGCTTTTCTTATATCTGACCCACTTTATTTATATATGTTAACCTTCCCAATATCTATGGCCATTCTAATTTTTATCCTCTGTACTAAACTCTATCCAAAAGACAAAAAATTGTACACCAAAGTGCTTCCTATGCTGAGGAGCATATATCCCAACGCTGCCTTCTCCAGGCTAATCCAGATATTGGTTCTATGATTTCCTTGAAAACAGAGATTTGTCTTAAGAGCACTGTCTTCTATCACTGGTGATATGGTACTATGCTATGTAATAGAGCACTTCCAAATATTTAGAATTTAAGTGCAAAGCAATGTTTGGGATTTTCTTGATTTTCTTTTCTTAGTTGATTTTATCCATAAATAGCATTGTGAAAACTTCCCAACCCCTCTCCCCAAAAAGCCTGTAGTCATATAATCTAAAAATCCTTGGCCAAAAAAATCTCCTAAGAACCCTTTTTCAGAACACCATAGACAAAAAAGACACTAACTTCCCCTCACATCCTATGGGTCTTTACAAGCCTCATCTAAAATATTTATTCCCTAGAATTCCCACTATAATCTGAATCCAACCTACATGTCCAGCTTTGTTGCTCATCACTGTCCCCATTTGTAAACCCAGTTACTCAAATCCATTGCACTCCACTTATTTGCCTTCAGGCTCTCTTTGTAATATTTTCCACCTACCATACCACTTTACCTAAAAAAAAGGACTTATTCTTCATATCACAGCTCAGACATCAGTTCATCTATTGAAATTTCTCTGACCCTTTTCTCCATTCAAGACATCAGGTGAACCTGTTATGTACCCCTTGTTACAGCTCTGTACTATCCTCTTTATGTTTCTCATCCTACTTTTAATTTTTAGATTTTATTTAATTTTAAACCTAGAAAAATTGCAATGATTCACACTTTATCCATATTGACCTATTAATTTACATTTTGCCCTATTTATTTTACCATTCTCTCTCTATTTGAGACTAAATTGCAGATATTGTTCCCTTTTAACCATAAATACTTTAGTATATATTTCTAAAGAACAATACATTCTTTTACATAAATATAGTATAATTATAAAAGTTAGGAAACTTAATTTTGATAAAATTCTATTATCTAATTCAAAGTCCATAATCAACTTTTGTCAAAAATTTTAATAATGCCTTTGAAGTTGTTTTTACTAGTCCAGGATCCATTCCAAGATCACGTATTACATTTAGTTGTCTTATCTTTTTAAACTGCTTTAATTTGGAACAGTTCCTAAGCCTTTGTCTTTTCTGACCTTAATATTTTTTAAGAGTACAAGCCAGTTACATTGTATAATGGGAATCTATTTGTGTTTCCTGATGTTGTCTCATGATTAAAATCCAGTTATACCTATATAATGGTTGCCACTTTCATGTCTCCATAGTATTCCTGGGAAGAATTTACTCATCACCTCTTGCAAGAACCAGCCTTATATCTTTTTTTTTTTAATTTTTAATTTTTATCAACATATATTTTTATCCCCAGGGATACAGGTCTGTGAATCGCCAAGTTTACACACTTCACAGCACTCACCAAAGCACATACCCTCCCCAGTGTCCATAACCCCAGCCCCTTTCTCCCAACCCCCCTCCTCCCAGCAACCCTCACTTTGTTTTGTGAGATTAAGAGTCACTTATGGTTTGTCTCCCTCCCAATCCCATCTTGTTTCATTTATTCTTCTCCTACCCACTTAAGCCCCCATGCTGCATCACCACTTCCTCATATCAGGGAGATCATATGATAGCTGTCTTTCTCTGCTTGACTTATTTTGCTAAGCATGATACGCTCTAGTTCCATTCATGTTGTCGCAAATGGCAAGATTTCATTTCTTTTGATGGCTGCATAGTATTCCATTGTGTATATATACCACATCTTCTTGATCCATTCATCTCTTGATGGACATCTAGGTTCTTTCCATAGTTTGGCTATTGTGGACATTGCTGCTATAAACATTCGGGTGCACGTGCCCCTTTGGATCACTACGTTTGTATCTTTAGGGTAAATACCCAGTAGTGCAATTGCTGGGTCATAGGGCAGTTCTATTTTCAACATTTTGAGGAACCTCTATGCTGTTTTCCAGAGTGGTTGCACCAGCTTGCATTCCCACCAACAGTGTAGGAGGGTTCCCCTTTCTCCGCATTCTCGCCAGCATCTGTCATTTCCTGACTTGTTGATTTTAGCCATTCTGACTGGTGTGAGGTGATATCTAATTGTGGTTTTGATTTGTATTCCCCTGATGCCGAGTGACATGGAGCACTTTTTCCAGCCTTATATCTTTTATTTTTTAAAACCTTCCACTTCTTTATTCAAAACAGTGGCCAAAAACATTAACAACAGAAAGAGTTGGGGCTAGGTCCCTGGAAATTCTCTCTGTCCAATCTCTTCTAACTACCTTGTCCTAGGCTAAGAAGTTCGAATGTGTATATGAAGAAACATTCACTGAGCATCAACTGTGAATCTTCCTATCAGCCATGTGGGGTAAGAATTATTGTCCCATTTTACATACAAGAAAGTGAAGATTTCAGAGGTGGAACAGGTAGTTAAAACCAAGTTTTTATTTAAGCATTCATTCCTTTCAGCAGAGGTTGGATTTTTTTTTAAAGATTTTATTTATTTATTTGACAGAGAGAAACAAGTAGGCAGAGAGGCAGGCAGAGAGTGAGAGAGGTGGAAGCAGGCTCCCTGCTGAGCAGAGAGCCCGATGCGGGACTCAATCCCAGGACCCTGAGATCATGACCTGAGCCGAAGGCAGCGGCTTAACCCACTGAGCCACCCAGGTGCCCCAGAGGTTGGATTCTTAAATACATCCCTTATAACCTTGAGTCACATTAGTGTAGCTGAACTCATTCTGGTTCTTTCTGCTTTGCCTCCCCACAACCCAATGGGAAACCACTACAAATTTAGGCCCTTATATGTGCACTTCAGAAATGTAAAGATGCTGCTTTGTGCTTATGGTTCCATTTGCATTAAAAATGCCGTTCAATATAGATATTTTTGCTCCTCTGCTCATTCTCAAGGAAAGTACTAGTTAGAGAAGATATGAAGTAGTTGGCATATTTTATACATTCAATGGATTCTGTCTCATGTTTTTAAAATTTTTTAAATTTTCAACTCTACAGTGAAGCTGAACATCAAGTTCACTCCTGAGTTTGGTCAAAGAAATGGTAAACCCTCAGAGTCAGGGAACTATTCTGCTTCAATGAAACCCAAATGAATACTAGCTCACTCTAAGAGGAGGTCACCATAAGGATCTTGGGAAAATGGCAGCATAGTAGGAGGAACCTAAGCTCACCTCACCCCATGAATACAACTAGATAACTATGAAATAATCCTAACTACCCCAGGAACTGACCTGAAGATTGGCAGAACAAACTCCACAACTAAAGGTATGGAAGAGGCCACATTGAAGAAGGTAGGCCATGTGGAGACATGGTTTGAGAGAGAAACAGATCATGGCTATTGTGGTAGAAAGGGAGGCACAGTCACAAAGAAGAATGAGGGAGAGACTAACACCTAGGGGAGAATATGGAGAAAACGAATCACCATAGCAACTGGTTTGGAAAGAGAGAGGGGCTGAATTTCATGAGCTCTTGCAAACAGCAGGATTTAATGCCCAGAGTTTAAAAGTCAGTAGGTGTGACTTGGATAGAGTCTGGAAGACATTGTAAGGCTCTTGGAGAGAAGGCAGGCAAACAAACCATGGACATATATCATGGAAATAGTGATTGGAAGAGTACTTGTGGTACAAAATGGGGAGGTTATTCTCTCATCTTGGAGCACATACCAGAGAGACAGCATTCATGGAGAAACCCTCCAGGAACAAAGGAAGTGGCAAGCACCATTTGCCTCCCCTTCCCCTTGGCATAAGCTCAGGGTCACCTACAGGAGCCAAGTCAGTGCCAACAGTTGTTACCTAACTTGTTTGCACGAAGCCTCTCCCACCTGTGCTCTGGAGGAACAGCCACTCCCAGTCATTTCTGTCTAAGTCCCAGCAAGGCAGGCCTGCCCCCTCAGATGATTAGCCTAAACACTGGCCCTTGCCTATACTGGAAAAAGGGGCAGGTAATTTATTTGAAAAAATAATAGCTGAAAACATCCCTAATCTGGGGAAAGAAATAGATATCCAGATTCAGGAGGCACAGAGGAAGCCCATAAAAATCAACAAAAGCAGATCCATATCAAAACATAGTGTAATTAAATTTGCAGAATCTAGTGGTAGAGAAAAACGTTTTAATGCAGGAAGACAAAGGAGACAGTAATTGAAAACCCATAAGGCTAGCAGTGGATTCTTCAGCAGAAACTTTGCAAGCCAGAAGAGAGTGGCAGTCAAAGTGCCAAATGGGAAAAATCATAGCCAAGAATACTCTATCCAGCAAGGCTGTCATTAAGACTAGAAGGAGCCATAGGGATGCCTGAATGGCTCAGTCAGTTGGGCATCTGACTTCAACTCATGTCATGATCTCAGGATCCTAAGATCTGGTCCTATGTCAGGCCCTGTGCTCAGCAGGGAGTGTGGTTCTCCCTCGCCTTCTGCCCCTCCCCCCACTTCTGTGTGCTCGCTCGCTCTCTCTCTCAAATAAATAAATCAATAACCTCAAAAAATAATAGAAAGTATGATAAAGGGTTTCCCAGGCAAATAAAAACCAAAGGGGTTCAACCACTAAACCAGTCCTGCAGGAAATATTAAAAGGGACTCTTTGAGTGGGGGGAAAAAAACCCAACAAAGACTAGAAAGGAACAGAAAACATCACCAGAAACACCAACTTTGCAGGTGACACAATGGCACTAAATTCATATCTTTCAATAATCACTCTAAAAATAAAGGGACTAAATACTCCAATCAAAAGACATAGGGTATCAGAATGGACCAAAAAAACTAGACCCTGGGGTGCCTGGGTGGCTCAGTGGGTTAAGCCTCTGCCTTCGGCTAAGGTCATGATCCTAGGGTCTTGGGATCGAATTCCGTATCAGGCTCTCTGCTCAGCAGGGAGCCTGTTTCCTCCTCTCTCTCTGCCTGCCACTCTGCCTGCTCGTGATCTCTATCTCTGCCAAATAAATAATTAAATTCTTAAAAAAAAACACAAACTAGACCGATTTATGTGCTGTCCAAAGGAGACTCATTTTAGAACTAAACCATTTGTGGGTTGAAAGTGAAGGGATGGAAAAACATCTATCATGCAAATTGATGTCAAAAAAAGCTGGAGTAGCAATATATTGGGCAAAATAGACTGGCACAAAAACAGACACAAAGATCAATGGCACAAAATAGAAAACCCAGAAACACACACACCACACAATGGAATATTATCCAACCATCTGAAAGAATGAAATCTTGCCAGTTGCAGTGACATGGATGGAACTGGAAAGTTTTATGCTAAGCAAAGTAAATCAGCCAAAGACAAATACCATGTGATTTCACCCATATGTGGAATTTAGGGAAAAAAACAGGTGAATGTTTTGGAAAGGGAATAATAAAAAGAGAGAGAGAGAAAGAGTGGGGGTAGGCAAACCATAAGAGGCTCTTAATGATGAACTACAAACCGAGGGCTGGTGGAGGGAGGTGGGGGATGGGTTAAATAGGTGATGGATATTAAGAAGGTCACTTGTTATCATGAGCACAGAGTGTTATATGTAAGTGATAAATCACTAAATTCTACTCCTGAAACCAAAAAATAAATAAATAAAAATAAGAGGATAGAGAAGTACTGAATGCAATCAATGATTAAAAAAATAAAAGGCATTTTTTGATATGGCTTCAGAAAACCTGAGCTGAGAAACCAAAGCCAGACTAGGATATGTAGGATATGCAGGGCTTTTTTTTTTTTTAAATCAGTGCTTTTTTTGGTTGATTTTCACTGAGAACAAGAGGTGTAGCAAGATAGATGGTACTGGTGCTGCTCTGGGAGTCTCTGAATAGAAATGCTCAGCACTCAGCAGTGAGAAGTCCCAGGTGCCAGGGTCACTTGATCCTGACCTACAGAGGGCTGGCTCAATGTAGTTTCAGAAGTATTCTTTCAGAAGTATTCTTTATGGACCTATTCAGAAATGACAATGAACATGCTCTACACTATTCACACCAATTGTTTTTCTTAGTCAACTCTTCCCCTCACTAGAGTGGATTTCATTTAAAAAAAAAAAAGAGCTTTGGGGTCTACATAGTGACAAATAAACACCTTTTTTGCTTTTATCTTTTCAGTAGGTTTTAGCAAACTTTTAAGTGTTTCCTTTCTGACAACCCTCATTTTGTGGGGCTACCAATAAGGCACTGGAGCTACAACTGGTATGAACAAGAAAAGTTCTTCATGTGTCTCAAGTTGCTCCTACTATGAATATAGATAATCTAGGACCTGAAATTCCTACCATTACGATTAACCAGATGAGTATAATGAACACTTACAGACAGCCACGCAATATTTAAGACTCTAAGGTAAATAAGGTACAGATAAGAATATAGCATTGCTCTGTTCTCATGGAGCTCACAGTCTGATGAAAGAGGCATATATGTAAAATTAAGGACATTACAACATGCTTACCACTCATGGTTTGTAGTAAGTGTGGTGGTAAAAGGGGAGGAGCCCAAGTCATTCTGCCTGGAAAAGTTAAATAAAGGAAAAGCCAAATGTCATTTGAGGAGAAATAGGAAAGATAACTGAACATGTATTAGTAGGGTGGAAATAATAAAGAGGGAAGAGTAGAGGAAACAGAATAAGAAAAGGCAAGTAGATGAATGTCTGAGTGTGAAGGGCATTTTATAGCAAGCCAAAGAGTGGAAGGATTAGAAGAGAGGGGTTGGGAACAATTGAATATTTATTTAGTCCTGCTTATGTATGAGGCACTGTGCTAAATTTTTTATACATATTTTATCCTAATAATTATACAAGACTGAAAACATTGTTGCATCATATGGCAATGACTGAGTTGCTCACCAAATACTAATATACTTTACTATATTATCTAGCCTCCCTTTCAGCGGATTTGGGCCATGAGCCTGGGTTTTGGCCAATGGGATATGCACTAAAAATATGTAAACTACTTCCTGTACTAATGGGAAACTTCAGGGCTCTTTTTTCCTTCTGTGTCCATATGAAACTCTTGTTCCACATGATAATATGTAAAAGATGGAAGAAGATATCCCCATTTATCATGTGTGTAATACGAGCAAGAAATAAACTTTATGTTCAATCTCTAAGATTAGAGAGTTAATTTGTTACCACGGAGGCTATTCCAGGGCTTGCCAAATTATAGCCAGTGGGTCAAAAAGACCTGCCCTCCACTTTTGTAAATAAAGTTAGACTGGAACACAGCCTCACCCAAATACTTACATAATGTCCCTCCGACTACTTTAATGCTACAGTTATAGAGTTAAATAGTTGCTACAGTGACTGGCTTACAAAACCTAAAATTATTTGCTATTTGGCCCCATTACAAAAACAAAACAAACAGAAATTTTGCTAACCTCTGTCCTAATTAACGAACAAGGAAAAGGAAAACACTGGTCGGCAGTGTTATTAGGATTTGAAGCTAGTTCTGTTTTTGATACTATTCCCTGTTTCTTGTTTTTATTGCCACAGGTTCTTTGATCTCCATTTGGTCCTGTACTTCAGTTATTATAGTTCTCCTGTCGATTTACCCACATCACACACCATATGGATTGACAACCTATTCTGGAATCAGTTTTGCGGCTCAATATTGGCACGTCTTTGGGGGTATAATTTATATTACTTGTCCCCTAATACCAAACTTCTCCTACTAGTCTCACTTTAACCCCAAGGGACTGGCAAGGAGAAAAGGAAGAATCAAGGATAACTCCAAGGACTTACCTTGAACTACTGGATGAAGCAGGATAAACAGGTTAAGAATTGATGCAGGAATGGGGTAAGGACCAGAATGGGAGAGAAGTTTAACACTAGACATGTTGAGTTTAAGGTTTCCCTAGAAAAATCCAGGTGGAGATGTTATATAGGCAGCTAGGTAGATAGGTATGAAGCTCAGGAAAGAGATCTGGGCTGGAGATACAGTAGAATAAATTATACTGAATCATGTATCCTCTCAGAAATCTTACTGTGGTTAGATTTAGGACTATAAGATGGCTCACCAAGGTCAGGACTCAGTCTGAAACCAGGTTTGTACATTCTATGATTACATAAAATCAAAGTTAATGGACACACCTGGGATAATATCTGTGACATTGACCTTTTAAGTAATAGATCTATTTCTCCCTATAACATTGCATGACACGTCTTCCGCTTACTGTTTCCAGGTCATACGGGACTCTATTTGGGACTTGGGAGCATCTTCTCAGAAAGAGAACCAAAGTCTTTACTGCTTCTACCAAGATTTCACAGGAAAATGACATTGGGGAGGGTATGTGCTATGATGAGCGCTGTGAATTGTGTAAGACTGAGGAATCACAGACCTGTACCCCTGAAACAAATAATACATTATATGTTAATTAAAAATAAAAATAAAAAATTATAAAAAAAGATTTCACAAGCAAGCTCAATATCTCAGGGCTTTTTTTTTTTCCTCTGAGAGAAACAATGATATGAATTATTCAGTATGGCATGGAAAGGCCATAAATTACTTGAGCATTGCAGTTTAACTATAGTTGAATCCAGTATTGCTAATGCAATATAGTGAATAATTCTTAAGCTGTGCAAAAATGGAGATTTCCTCCTTTCTGGAGGAGCTGTAGGCCAGGTAAATGAGTTCAAACTTAACTCCTATCAAAAGTATTTGATCTTCTCACTACCTTGTTCAAAAAAATCCCATTTAAGGAATGAAGAACAACAATAATAATAACCAAAAAACCCCCAAATGATAAAAATCCAATGATGAGAACACAATGTGAAGTTTTTTGTTTGTTTTTTGTTTTGGCTTTGCAGTTTGCTCTTCCTCATGGCCCTTCCACACTGTGATTAACTGCAAACAGATGATCTAAGGAAAAATACATGTCTGTTACATGAACTTGTTCAGAGGTATTTCCTTTAAAAACTCATATGTTGCACCAGAATCTACTTCATGAGCCTGAGTCTTAAGCTATCCAAAAGGGCAATATACTTAGAAGAATCCCACTGTTGGCTTAATGTTCTGCTGTCATTGTCTTGAAATTCTCAATAAGTTTTGAAAAAGGACCACATCTTCTTTATCCATTTGTCTGTTGAAGGTATCTCAGCTCTTTTCATAGTTTGGTTATTGTGGACATTGCTGCTATGAACATTGGGGTGATGGTGCCCCTTCTTCTCACTTCAACTGTATCTTTGGAATAAATACAATGTTGTCCATATATACAATGGAATATTACTCAGCCATCAGAAAGGATGAATACCCAACTCTTGCATCAGCATGGATTGGACTGGAGGAGATTATGCTAAGTGAAAAAAGTCAAGCAGAGGAAGTCAATTAATTGGTTTCACTTATTTATGGAACATAAAGAATAGCATGGAGGACATTAGGAGAAGGAAAGAAAAAATGAAGGGTGAGGAATCAGAGTGGGAGCTGAGCCATGAGAGACTGTGGACTCCAGGAAACAGACTGAGTGTTTTAGAAGGGAGGAGGTCAGGGGTTGTATGAACCTGGTGATGGGTATTAAGGAGGGCACATATTGCATAGAGCACTGGGTGTTATATGTAAACAATGAATCTTGGAACACTACATCAAAAACTAATGATGTGATGTACGATGACTACCATAACATCATTTAAAAAAATAAAAAATAAAGAAAACAAAACAACAACCACAACAAAAAAGTTTTTGAACAAGGGTCTTACATTTTTTATTTTGCAATGGGGACCTATAAGTTATGTAGCTGGTTTTGTCTTAACACTTGACTTTGGTGTCCTACTGCCTTACCTTAGGCATACCTGAGCCCTTTGTAAGTGTATTCAGGCCAAAAATGTGATGAAGATACTTGAAGAAATTCTGTGCTTCAAAGTGTATTATAAGTGGGCTTCTGCTATTAATAGGCTCATTGGTAGATATCTGGCCTGTTTCTGCATTTCCTTATTTTGAACCATGGCAAGATAGTGCTTGGTTGATTCCTAAGAGTTTTTTTTTTCCCAAACCTGGATATCCATATGTGAATAAGTGTCCAGTCCCTCTCAATAATGTGGACCTCAAAAAGGCCAGAAATTCTGTATAGGTGGCTAATTGCTGTTGAACCTGCTTAAGGCAACACTGCTGAGTGTGTCCCTTACCTTTAGTGTCTTTTGCACACCTTTAGTGTATTTTGCACATTCCTTGGTGATTCCTCTATCTCTCACCCTCCTGTAGGCACTATTACCTTCTTTGTAGGAAGGTTTTCAGTTAAGAATAAAAGAGGCAGGGGCACCTGGGTGGCTCAGTCATTAAGCATTTTCCTTGGGCTCAGGTCATGATCCCAAGGTCCTCAGGTCAAGCCCCTCGTGGAGCTCCCATTGAGCCCCTCATCAAGCCCCACATTGGGCTCAGCTCAGTAGGAAGCTTGCTTCTCCCTCTCCCACTTCCTGCTTGTGTTCCTCCCTTGCTGTGTCTCTCTGTGTCAAATAAATAAAAATCTTTAAAAAATAAAAATCTAAAAAACGAATAAAAGCAGCAGCATGGCCACCTTTGGGAGAATTCAAGCCAATATGTTGCTTCATCTGGGGCTCTCTGCATTTGAACTTTTCTCTCAGTGAGGAGAAAAGAGTATTGTCTAATGAGTGTGAAGGAGGTTGGGGCAGTAGGCTTTCTAGAGTACATCTTAAAACCACATCTCTCTGGATTTGCATGCTGCATCCAAGAAAGGCAATCCTCTATTATGTCATCCTTCAGATATTTTTATAAATTTATGGTTCCTTCTTGACCATCCAAATCGTATATTCTGAAAGCCTAGCGCCATCAGGGCTCTAAAAGAACTTTGTTTGTCACCGAGTTTTTCATCCTTGGCTCCTTTTCTGAATTCAATTTCCGTTTTTTCTCTTAGTGACCTTTTTATAACCTTCTTTTGATGTCATAGGTAGCCAAAATCTAGATATGGGACAAGCTAATGGTAGATATTCACTGTGACTTGGCAAACTTTCTCCTTGTCGGTTGGTGACTCAGGCAGGAGGGATGGGAAATGTGCTGTCAGTGGCAGAATTGCTCCCCACAATAAGGTATTAGTTTGAATCCCAAATTAAAATTTAAAAAGGATGGGGAGGAGGAGGAAACCCATCATATCCTCAGTCTTTATTCACCTGGTTAATGACTCAGGCTGTTCATTAAGCTCCAAAGAAGCAAACTTTATCATTTTTCTGAGCTTCAAAAACTGAAATGCCTACATTCAAATTACACCAACATGTTCCAAAGCCTCTTTAATTCAAAGTATGTGATATGATCTAATGTAACATTTATCTTGCTGCAATTGACATGAGAGGAAGAGGTGAGGGGTTTAAGGAATATTTTATTTAAAAACAGACTTGAAGAGGCTGTGGGTGTGATTGCCAGTTTGTCAGGTGACTCACTGACACCTGGAGAGAACTCCTTGTCATTAGACAATCTGAGTCCCAGTATGGCCTAGGATAACATAGTGAAGGCTTTGTCCCTCCTTTATCCCCACCTCCCTATCCCACCTCCTCTCTCCCTGGCAGTTTTTATCACCACTAACAAATAAAAATTAGCACTCAACACCTATTGGAAACATTCATTACAAAATTGATCCAATTACAAGGCCTGTATTGAGGGCTTACTTATTAACAGACATGCCTTTCCATCCCACATACAAGTAATGCATTTGTGTTTACAGGAATCAGTAGTATTAGGGGTACAAAGAACTAGCATTCAAAAACAAGGCACCAGGAATGTAAGAGAAGCATCCTGTTTAGTTTGTTGGATTTACTCATACATAGCCCACTGTCTTGAGAAAAATAATTCTGTATATCAACTTCCCTTTTCTATGGGAGGAGATATTCCATTTATTTCTGAGGGAGGCTGTAGGTGGGTCTGGTGAGGCCATTTTTGATACAAAAAGGATTTTGGGAAATCCTTTCAAGTTAATTCAACTTACGGGTAGGTGCTTACATGGGAATATCTCTTCATAACCCCCAGCTATTGTGAAAATATATCAGAATCATTATACTTTAGAGTGTAGTAATTACTTAGTTGGGTTTGGTCATGGAGGGAGGTGAATGAGGGGGTGCATGCATGGGTACAAACCATGTTCTGCTTTTGTCATGGGCCTCCAAAACAGATCTTGTCTTCTCAGTAGCAGAAATGTAGACAATAGTTTGTCTTTATAAATATCTCTGTAATTATCAGAAGTCTCCTAATATACTTACTTACTTCTTGAGCTAAGAATTTTAAAAAACTCCTATTGTGCCCTTCATTCTTTGGGTCATGTACAGTAGTCTCCCCTTATCCCTGTGGATGCCTGAAACTGTGGGTAGTATTGAACCTTGTTATACAGTTTTTTCCCCTATACATACATATCTATGATAAAGTTTAATTTATAAATTAGGCACAGTAAAACATTAAGAACAATAGTAATAAACAAAATAAAATTATAACAATATACTATAATAAAAGTCATGAGAATGTGGTCTCTTTCTTTCAAAATCTTATTGTAGTGCACTTACCCTTCTTGTGATGATGTGAAATGATAAAATGCCTGCCTGATAAGATGAAGTGAGGTGAGTGACATAAACATGATCATGTAGTTTTATGGTGCTATTGACTTACTGACCATATGTCAGAAGGAGGACCATCTGCTTCCAGACCATGGTTGATCGCCAGTAACTTAAACAGTACAAAGCAACACCAAGGATAAGTGGGGGACTACTGTGCAGAGATTGAAAACAGTCCCAGTGTGGTTGATTTATACATTCAGTCACCCTCTAAGCTAGGATTTTCCTTGTTTCTTACTTCCCAAATACTACGGGTTTCTTCATGTTTGCTCACATTTGCTCATTTTGTGGACATTTTTAAAGTTTTTACTTTGAAATAATTATAGAAATTCACAGTAATTTGCAAAAAAAGGTACAGAGAGGTAACAGAGAGGTAACATGTAGTTTTCATCCAGTTTCTCCCAAATGTAGATTGATTTTTTTTCTACTATTAGTCTCATATATTGGCTATAAGATATCTTGACTGCCTCCTTCCCTAATATATCCTGCATGGGGCATTTAGGAAAACTTATGTGGCATAGGGCATTCCAAGATATTAGTGTATAAGTAATCACCCAGTATTACATATCTACTCATTACATATCTTTAAGTTATCTTATGACTTCAGTACATAAAGAGATAGCAATAAAGAAAACAACACACAAAAATATAAGAACTACCTTGAGGGCAAGCATTTTCAAAGAGGATTATATGCCAATCTTAACATACGCCTCATGTGAGTGGTTTACACATCATTGTGATTGTTATCTATGGCATAACTGAAATAATTTTTGAAACTCAGGATGATACAGACTCTTAAAGTAGGAAATCCTATTAATGTAGCCTTTCATTTCTATGTAATACTAGATTCCTTTCCTCAGTGACAGCATTCTCAAATTTCTTATTTATTTTTGTGCATCTCTCCTCTAATTCCATATTGTGAAGCTTGATAATCAATATCATTCTCCCTATCTCCTTTAATAAATTTAGGACTATCTACCACTTCATTCTCTCAATCCATGTTTTTCTAGATTAAATAGGGTTCATACTATTTTTTTGTATTTTTTAAATTATGTTCAGTGAGCCAGCATATGATACATCAAAAGTTTTTGATGTGGTTTTCAACGATCCATTAGTTGCTTATAACACCTAGTGTTCATCATAACACATACCCTTCTTAATACCCATCACGTGGTTAGCCCACCCCTCCATTCAACTCTCTTCTGTAACCCTCAATTTTGTCTCCCTCTCAGATTTCCTCCCCTACAATTTTTCTTCCATTCTCCTGTGGTCCTCTGCTTTATTTCTTATGCTCCACATTGAGTGAAAGCATATGATAATTGTCTTTCTCTGCTTGACTTATTTCACTCAGCATAATCCCCTCCAGTCTCATCCATGTTGATAGAAAAGTTGGGTATTTGTCTTTTCTGATGGCTGAGTAATATTCCATTGTATATATGTACCACATTCTCTTTATCCATTCATCTGTTGAAGGGCAACACAACTCCTTCCACAGTTTAGCTATTGTGAACATTGTTGCCATGAACACTGAGGTGCATGTGCCCCTTCTTCTTACTATATCTGTATCTTTGGGGTAAATACCTAGTAGTGCAATTGCTGGGTCCTAGGCCAGCTCTATTTTTAACATCTTGAAGAACCTCCATACTGTTTTCCAGAGTGGCTGTACCAGCTTGCATTCCCACCAAGAGTGTAAGAGGGTTCCCCTTTCTCTGCATCATCACTAACATTTGTTGTTTCTTGTCCTGTTACTTTTGGCCATTCTAAGTGGTGTATGGTAGTATCTCAGTGTGGTTTTGATTTGTATTTCCCTGATGGCTAGTGATGTTGAACATTTTTTCATGTGTCTGTTGCCCTTTTGTATGTATTCATTGGAGAAGTGTCTGTTACTGTCATCTGCCCATTTCTTGACTGGATTATTTGTTTTTCGGGTGTTGAGTTTGATAAGTTCTTTATGCATTTTTGATACCAACCCTTTCTCAAACGTCATTTACAAGTACCTTTTCCCATTCTGTGGATTGCCTCTTAGTTTTGTTGACTGTTTGCTGTGCAAAGCTTTCTATCTTGATGAAGTCCCAAAAGTTCATTTTTGCTTTTGTTTCCCTTGCCTTTAGAGATATGTCTTGAAAGAAGTTTCTTTTGATGAGGTTACTGCCTATGTTCTCCTCTAGGATTTTGATGGATTCCTGTCTCACATTGAGGTCTTTCATCAACTTTGAGTTTATTTTTGTGTATGGAGTAAGAGAATGGTCAAGTTTCATTCTTCTGCCTGTAGTTGTCCAGTTTTCCCAGCACCATTTATTGAAAAGACTGTCTTTTTTCCATTGGATGTTCCTCCTGTTTTGTTGAAGATTAGTTGACTGTAAAGTCAAGGGTCCACATCTGGGTTCTGTATTCTTTTCCATTGATCTATGTGTCTGTTTTTGTGCCAATACCATACTGTTTTGTTGACTACAGCTTTGTAATATAGCTTGAAGTCAGGCATTGTGATGCCACGAGCTTTGATTTTCTCTTCCAACATTCCTCTGCCTATGTGGAGTCTTTTCTGGCTCTATACAAATTTTAATATTGTTTGTTCCAGCTCTGTAAAAAATGTCAATGGTGTTTCATTTTTTAAAAAATTTATTTATTTTCATCATAACAGTATCATTATTTTTTCACCACACCCAGTGCTCCATGCAATCCATGCCCTCTATAATACCCACCACCTGGTACCCTGACCTCCCACCCCCCCACCACTTCAAACCCCTCAGATTGTTTTTCAGAGTCCATAGTCTCTCATGATTCACTTCCCCTTCCAATTTACCACAACCCCCTTCTCTCTAACTCCCCATGTCCTCCATGCTTTTTGTTATGCTCCACAAATAAGTGAAACCATATGATAATTGACTCTCTCTGCTTGACTTATTTCACTCAGCATAATCTCTTCCAGTCCCATCCATGTTGCTACAAAAGTTGGGTATTTGTCCTTTCTGATGGAGGCATAATACTCCATAGTGTATATGGACCACATCTTCCTTATCCATTCATCTGTTGAAGGGCATCTTGGTTCTTTCCACAGTTAGGCGACCGTGGCCATTGCTGCTATAAATATTGGGGTACAGATGGCCCTTCTTTTCACAACATCTGTATCTTTGGGGTAAATACCCAGGAGTGCAATTGCAGGGTCATAGGGAAGTTCTATTTTTAATTTCTTGAGGAATCTCCACACTGTTCTCCAAAGAGGCTGCACCAACTTGCATTCCCACCAACATTGTAAGAGGGTTCCCCTTTCTCCACATCCTCTCCAACACATGTTGTTTCCTGTCTTGCTAATTTTGGCCATTCTAACTGGTGTATGGATATATCTCAATGTCGTTTTAATTTGAATCTCCCTGATGGCTAGTGATGATGAACATTTTTTCATGTGTCTGATACCCATTTGTATGTCTTTATTGGAGAAGTGTCTGTCCATATCTTCTGCCCATTTTTTGATATGATTGTCTGTTTTGTGTGTGTTGAATTTGAGGAGTTCATTATAGATCCTGGATATCAACAGGATCCAACAGCACATTAAAAAGATTATCCACCATGACCAGGTGGGATTCATCCCTGGGCTACAAGGATGGTTCAACATTCGCAAATCAATCAATGTGATAGAACAAATTAATAAGAGAAGAGAGAAGAACCACATGGTCCTCTCAATTGATGCAGAAAAGGCATTTGACAAAATCCAGCATCCGTTCCTGATTAAAACGCTTCAAAGTATAGGGATAGAGGGAACATTCCTGAACTTCATCAAATCTATCTATGAAAGACCCACAGCAAATATCATCCTCAATGGGAAAAAGCTTGCGTCCTTCCCGTTGAGATCAGGAACACGACAAGAATGCCCACTCTCACCACTCTTGTTCAACATAGTATTAGAAGTCCTAGCAGCAGCAATCAGACAACAAAGGGAAATAAAAGGTATCCAAATTGGCAATGAAGAAGTCAAACTCTCTCTCTTTGCAGATGACATGATTCTTTATATGGAAAACGCAAAAGACTCCACCCCCAAACTACTAGAACTCATACAGCAATTCAGCAGCGTGGCAGGATACAAAGTCAATGTGCAGAAATCAGTGGCTTTCTTATACACTAACAATGAAAATACAGAAAGGGAAATTAGAGAATCGATTCCATTTACTATAGCACCAAGAACCATAAGATACCTGGGAATAAACCTAACCAAAGAGGTAAAGGATCTGTACTCGAGGAACTACAGAACACTCATGAAAGAAATTGAAGAAGACATAAAAAGATGGAAGACCATTCCATGCTCTTGGATCAGAAGAATAAACATTGTTAAATTGTCTATACTGCCTAGAGCAATCTATACATTTAATGCTATTCCGATCAAAAGCAAATAATCCTAAAATTTGTATGGAATCAGAAGAGACCCCAAATCTCTAAGGAAATGTTGAAAAACAAAAATAAAACTGGGGGTATCATGTTACCTGATTTCAAGCTTTACTACAAAGCTGTGATCACCAAGACAGCATGATACTGGCATAAGAACAGACACATAGACCAGTGGAACAGAGTAGAGAGCCCTGATATGGACCCTCAACTCTATGGTCAAATAATCTTCGACAAAACAGGAAAAAATATACAGTGGAAAAAAGACAGTCTCTTCAAGAAATGGTGCTGGGAAAACTGGGCAGCTATATGTAGAAGAATGAAACTCGACCATTCTCTTACACTGTACATAAAGATAAACTCAAAATGGATAAGAGACCTCAATGTGAGACAGGAATCCATCAGAATCCTAGAGGAGAACATAGGCAGTAATCTCTTCGATATCAGCCACAGCAACTTCTTTCAAGATATGTCTCCAAAGGCAAAGGAAACAAAAGAGAAGATGAACTTTTGGGACTTCATCAAAATCAAAAGCTTCTGCACAGCAAAGGAAAGAGTCAAGAAAACAAAGAGACAACCCACAGAATGGGAGAAGATATTTGCAAATGACAGTACAGACAAAAGGTTGATATCAGGATCAATGGTGTTTCAATAGGGATTGCATTGAAATTATAAATTAAGGGGGTACCTGGGTGGCTCAGTGGGTTAAGCCTCTGCATTTGGCTCAGGTCATGATCTCAGGGTCCTGGAATCAAGTCATGCATTGGGCTCTCTGCTCAGCAGGAAGCCTGCTTCCCCCTCTTTCTCTGTCTGCTGCTCTGCCTACTTGTGATCTCTCTCTATCAAATAAAAAATAAAATCTTTAAAAAAAGGAAAGTGTAAATTAAGGAGGGCATGTATTGCACGGAGCACTGGGTGTTATATGCAAATAATGAAACATGGAACACTACATCAAAAACTAATATATACTGTATGGTGACTGACATAACATAAAAAAAAAGTGTAAATTGTTCTGGGTAGCATAAACATTTTAATGATGTTTATTCTTCCAATCTATGAGCATGGAATGTTTTTCCATCTCTTTGTGTCTTCTTCAATTCCTTTCATAAGTATTCTGTAGTTTCTAGAGTATAGATCCTTTACCACTTTGGTTAGGTTTATTCCTAGTTACCTTATGGTTTTGGGAACCATTTTAAATAGAATTGATTCTTTTTAAAAAAATTTTATTTTCAGAGTCCATAGTCTCTCATGGTTCATCTCCCCTTCCAATTTACCCAAAAGCACATACCCTCCCCAATGTCCATAACCCTACCCCCTTCTCCCCAACCCCCCCCCCCCCAGCAACCCACAGTTTGTTTCGTGAGATTAAGAGTCACTTATGGTTTGTCTCCCTCCCTATCCCATCTTGTTTCATGGATTCTTCTCCTACCCACTTAAAGCCCCCATGTTGCATCACCACTTCCTCATATCAGGGGAGATCATATGATAGTTGTCTTTCTCTGCTTGACTTATTTCGCTATTTTATTTTTTATTTTATTATTAATATATTTTTATTTTTATTTTTATATTTTTAATTTTTTATATATTTTTATTTATTTTTTATATTTTTATATTTTATTTTTTATATTATTTTTTATTTTTATTTTATTTTTTTCCCTGTGTTCCAAAATTCATTGTTTGTGCATCACACCCAGTGCTCCATGCAATACGTGCCCTCCATAATACCCACCACCAGACTCACCCTCCCAAACCCCCAAAACCCTCAGTTTAATTTCTCTTTCTTCAGTTACATTGTTAGTGTATACAAATGCAAATGATTTCTGTGTATTGATTTTGTATTCTGCCTCATTGCTGAATTGCTGTATGAGTTCTAATGGCTTGGGGTTTTCCACATAAAGTTATCATGTCATCTGCAGCGAGAGAGTTTGACTTCTTTGCCGGTTTGAATGCCTTTTATTTATTTTTTTGTTTTGTTGTCTGATTGCTGAGGCTATGACTCTAGTACTATGTTGAGAAATAGTGATTAGAGTGGGCATCCTTGTAGTGTTCCTGACCTTGAGGAAAAAGCTCTATTTTTTCCCATTGAGAATGATATTCACTCTGGGCTTTTCGTATATGGCTTTTATGATATGAAGGTATGTTCTTTCTATCCCTGTACTCTGAAGGTTTTAATCAGGGAAAAAATGCTATATTTTGTCAAATGCTTTCTTTGCATTGATTGAGAGGATCATAGCGTTCTTGTCTTTTCTTTTACTAATGTGCTCTACATATTGATTGATTTGTGAATGTTGAACCACCCTTGCATCCCAGGAATAAATCCTACCTGGTCATGGTGAATAATCCTTTTAATTACTGTTGGATCCTATTGGCTAGAATCTTGTTGAGTATTTTAACACCCATGTTCCTCAGGGATATTGGTCTGTAATTCTTTTTGATGAGGTCTTTGTCTGGTTTTGGGATCAGGATAATGTTGGCTCATAGAATGAGTTTGGAAGTTTTCCTTCTATTTAAAGTTTTTGAAACAGCTTTAGTAGAATAGGTATTAGACTCTGCTATTCTGCTGAAAATATACTATTTCATTGGAATTACTCAAATACTTTTAAAAATTTTCACTGTACATATTTAATTTTCACTGATGAATTTGAAGGTATGCATACATTTGTATTCATGACAAATTAGGAGGCTTTGCATGAGTGGACATATACATGGTTGAGTCAGTTATTCAATGGTAGGCATCACTTCTGTGATTCCATAATATTAAATACTGAGATGAGGTAAGAATATGCAAAATAAGATTTTCTCTTGAATTTTACCATAAACATGTCTGCAAGAAAAAAAATTAAGAGAGACAAGACTATTTGGTAGTGTTGAAATTTGAGGCTAAATTAGACTTTGCTTAAAGCTTTTTAATGAAAATAAAAATAAAACAAGGAAGAAAAGAATTCATTAATGGGGCTGGTTGCGCAGCAAATGTTAAAATCTCTCTCCCCTTTTTAACTTCCCTTTACTAGAGAATGTTCCTGAGATATCTCCATTTATCTCTGTAATTTTCAAGGTTAAGCATGTTAGGGAAAGTCCTTGCACACAGTGTTTCTCCTGTGAATAGCTGTCTTCTCATCAAGAATGAAAAATAATAAATTGGAGGCTGGGGTTTACATTTGGAAACTTTTTTTTTTCCCACTAGGCAACCATTGGATCAATGAGGATTCCTAGGACTCTCTTGCGGTCTTAACAATTTAGCTTCCTGCTCCTTCACACCCAAACTTCCAGCCCTCAGACATAATCAGTCTTGCCCTATCTTGATACTCTTTCTCCTTTCCCCTTTTTCCAGTCTCCTGACTTTGGCTCATAAAAGAAATGACTACCATCATTTTTTAATTCCTTTGGTGTCTTCAAAGAACTAATTGTGTCCTAGGGCAAAAATGACATGAGGAAGAATCTGGTGAGACTTCCTGAAAGAAAAGTACAGAATTCTGAGTTTAGGGCTCTAACTCAATATATAGCAGGTCGTTAACTTTCTGGAAAACTGGCTAATGAGTTTCAGCCATAATGCTGTTGAGACTAATGGGGTTGTAAGTATTTTTAAACTGTAAGAGACCCTAGAGACTAAACAATCACTGTATTGTAGGCTCCCAGAGTAGGAAAGGATCTTAAATGTCATCTAGTCCATATTATCCAATGGATGCTTCAACTCCTCTATAACTTCCCAACCAAGAGATTACTAAGCTCCTGTGTAAACACCTTTAGTGAAAAGGAACTCTTTATCTAATGAAGTTGTCTATACCTTCTCTGTATTGCCTTTGCTAATCCTTGTAAAATTTTGCTCACGTTGATCCAAAAATCTGTTCTGTACAGTCCATCCATTATTTCTAGTTCTACCCTCTTGAGGGTACACAGAACACTCTGTGTCTGGTCTTCAAGTATTTGATGACAACTTCTATCTTTTATTTTTTGGGGGGGGGGTCACCGCTTCTTAGGCTTTATGTTTTTTATACGATGTTTTTTTATGTCTCTGTGATACCTGTGGTTATTCCCTCTTAAAAGTATGGGGCCTGGTATTCCATTCCATATAAAGAGGAAGGTAAAGATACCATCTAAAATGGAAAGGTTAAGAAAATAAATTTAAGTACAGTACACACCATACTTCTATCTAAAGATAAAAATGTGACTAGCAGGATTTACAGGTTGATTAGGGAGGAAGTGGGGGAGGAGAATGAACAAATGGTTTAGCGTCAGGAAGATACTATGTTATTTTAAAAGTCTAAAAATCCATAAAAAGATGTATAAACACATAGTTTCTGTTGTGGTGATAACCAACAGGAAGCCCCCAAAGAGAAATGATTAAGAGTAGTTACTGCTCTGAAAATGAGACTAGGGATGAAGAAAGAGTTCTTTTCTCCTTCTGAGCTTTTCTGTATTGTTGAATCTTTATTACTATGGGCATTTACATTTCCATGGTGCCTTATATGTAATTCAGAAGCCCAAAAAATCTGAGAGATAAAAGGGTTTTCATATTATTTGGCTAATAAGCCTGACTTAATCTGAATAATTTGGTAATTATTCAGCAACATCTGAACTGATGTAAAGCTGTTTATAATCTTCAATATGGCAATGTAGTATGTATACTCATTGATTTTGCTCCAAAAATATTAATGTTTGAGTTGGAGGTGTTGTCCCAGACCCCACTTGACATGCTAAATAATATACAGTGTATAGCACTGCATTATCTTTCTAAGTCCTGAAAAATTTTAAATTTTTGAAACATATCTGGCCTTTAAGTGTTTTATGTATGGTATTGTAAGCCTATAATACTTTCTTGTTATAGTAAAAAAAAGAATGGCAGAGCCCAGGAACTGTACAAATTCTTCAGCATGTTCTGTTCACAGCAGAGCCCAGTTAATCACCTCCCCCAGTCTACACATCGTACTTTTATTAATGCAACTTAAGAATATTTGTCTTGGTGTTTGCATCACATTTACTGATCATTCTGATCTTATTGTCTATTAAATCTGAAAGGCTCCTTTATAAGAGCTACTGTTGCTAAACCATGTCCCTGAAAGTAATGTAGAAGATGAATGCATATTCACTACAGGGATGTGATAAATAACAAGCTTCCTGGTGCATTTAAACTATCGTTCAGGGGCACCTGGGTGGCTCAGTGGGTTAAGCCTCTGCCTTCAGCTCAGGTCATGATCCCAGGGTCCTGGGATCAAGCCCCACATCAGGTTCTCTGCTGGCGGGAGGCTGCTCCCCGCCCCGTGCCTCTCTGTGCCTACCTCTCTGTGCCTGCCTCTCTGACTACTTGTGATCTCTATCAAATAAATAAATAAAAATCTTAAAAAAAATAAAAAAAATATATCGTTCAACTCCAAGGTATGATATCCATACAAGTTTTTGATAATATGATTACCACCTTAATACAATGCATTGTGCATAGTGCATTACCAAATTAAATATACTTGAGTTTGAATCCTGAATCAGGTATTTCCTAGGGATGTGACTTTGGGAAAGTCATTTAACCACTCTGAGTTCATTTTATTTATCCATAAAATAAGCTTTTTAATACTAAGCATTACACAAAGAGTTCTATATTCTTAGCCAGAAATAGTTGCCCAAAAAGTATGTATTACAATTATTCTAAATACTAATAACAACATAAAACAATGGTTTTCAAATTTGTTGTTCATAGAATTACATGGGGGAGTTTGAAAAGTTCCTGATGCCCAAGATGTATTTCATATTAATTAAATTAGAAGAGCTTAAGGTAGGAGCCAGGTGATTACAATGTGTAGCAAAGCTGAGGAATCACTGACTTAAAGAAAAAATCTTAAAACTTGCCACCAGAAGATAGACTTGTTGTTGTCATATTAATTTACTTGACATTAATTTACTAAGCCCTCTTAATAGCTTTTCCCAATCCCAATACAGCAAGTTTTTGTTTGTTTGTTATAATAATTACCTACATGTTTTTGGAAGTTCATTTAGTCTCAGGAAGTTGATCCTTGCAAAAATGGTGAGATCATTTTCATTATGAAGTGGACTTCATGTTAAGTTTCTTCATGTGTCTTGTAATTTTTTGCTGAAGTCTGGATATTTTAGGCAATATATTATAGCAACTCTGGCTAGTCATTTTTCTCCCCACTTTTGGGGGCTTGTATTTGTTGTTTTATTCTTTGCTTAATGACTTAGATAGTTGAAGGAAGTCTAATTCCCTAGCAATGTGAAACCCTAGCTGTTTCTCAGAAGATGCAGCTTTGAGCATGCACACATTCATCCTTCTACCCATAGCAATCACTAATATATTTTTCATTTCTCTAATTTTATCATATAAAAATGTTATATAAATTAAATCATAGAGAATGTAGCCTTTTATGATCTCTCTCAACCTCCATATAAATCTCTTAAGAGTAATCCAGGTTTGAATAGACATTTTTATGAAGACATACATATGGTCAATAGGCACATAAAATGATGCTCAACATCACTAATCATCAAGGAAATGCAAATCAAAACCACAATGAGATATCAACTCACACCTGACAGATTGACTTTTATCAAAAAGAAAAAAATAACAATGTTAGTAATGATATGGTAGACAGGAAACCCTTGTGTACTGTTAGTAGGAATGTCAATTGGTGCAGCCATTATATAAACAGTATGGAAATTCCTCAAAAAATTAAAAATAGAACCACCATGTAGTCCAGCAACTCTACTTCTGGGTATCTATCTGAAGAAAATGAAAAAAGCTATATGCATCCCTATGTTCATTGCAACATTATCTGCAGTAGCCAAGATATTAAAGCAATGTGTCTATCAATAGATATTTAAATAAAAAAGACATGTTATACATACACAATGGAATATTACTCAGCTATAAAAAGAATGAAATTTTGCCATTTGCAACAACATGAATGGACCCAGAGGGTATTATGCTAAGTAAAATATATCAAAGAAAGGCAAGTACTGTATGATTTCACTTCTACATTAAATCTAAAAAATAAAACAGAAACAGACTCAGATATATGAAACAAACTGTTGGTTACTAGTGATGGGGCAAAATAGGTGAGGGGATTAAGAAGTACAAGCTTCCAGTTATAAAATAAGTAAGTCATGGGGCTATAATGTACAGCACAGGGAATACAGTCAATAACATTGCAATACTTTTGTATGGTGACAGTAACTACACTTAGAGTGGAGATCACTTCAAAATGTGTAAAAATATTGAATCACTATAATGTACACCTGAAACTAATAGAATATTGTATGTTAATTATACTTCAACAAAAAAATAATATGCCTTTTAAAATTGAGAATCAGGAAAAAAGAGAATAATCCAGGTTGTTGTGTGTATCTATAGTTTATTCTTTTTTATTGTAGAGTAGTATTCTGAATGTACCACTTTTTGTTTAGTTATTCACCAACTGGGTGTCATCTGGGTTACTTCTAGTTTGAGGCTATTATGAGTAAAAATGCTATAAATGTGCACAAGTTTCTGCATAAACATAAATCTTCATTTCTTTGGGATAAATGCCCAGGAATATAATTGATGAGTTGTATGTTACTCGCACATTTTGTTTTTTAAGAAACCGAAAAAGCTTTTTTCTAGAGTGACTGTGCCATTCTGTGTTTCCACCAGAAATGAATCCAGTTTCTCTATACCTTTGTCAGCATTTGGTGCTGTAACTATTTTTTATTTTATCCAGTCTTTGTAACAGTGTGTAGTGATTTTGTTGTACCATTAACTTGCCCTTCCCTGTTGGCTAATGATGCTGAATATCTTTCCATGTGTTTATACATCCTCTGCAGTGAAATATTTGGTCATGTCCTTTGCTCATTTTTTAATTGGATTGTTTTTTCACTGTTGACTTTTGAGTCTTCTTTATATATTTTAGATACTAATCCTTTGTCTGATATGTGGTTTGATCATATATTCTCTGAGGCTGTAGCTTGTGTTTTCATTCTCTTTACTGGGTCTTCCACAGGGCAAAAGTTTTAAATTTTGATAAAATCCAATTTATTAATTCTTCCTTTAATGAATTGTGCTTTAGGTGACACATCCAAGAACTTTCTGTCTAGTCCTATATCCTTAAGATTTCTTCTTCTGAGGCTTTTATTTCAGTTACTCTATTTTTCAGTTCTAAAATTTTCATTAAGTTTCATTAAGTTCATTGAGTTTCATTAAGTTTTTTTTTACTGATACTTTCTATTTCTTCACTAAAAGTCTTCATCTTTTCAAATATATTCATAATTGGTTGATGCAGTATTAAGACTGCTTTAGAGTCTTTGTCAGATAATTCTAACACTTTTGTCATTTCAATATTGATATCCATTAGTGATCTTTTTTATCTCAATATTTCTGGTTCTTGGTATTTTGAGTGATTTTTTAATTGAAATCTGGATACTTTGGGTATTGTGTTTTGAGACCCCACTATTCTTTAATTTTTCTTTAGTTGTTTTAGTTGGATTTGTTTTTACACTGCTCTGATATGGGACTGATGGGTGCCACCTTATTACTGTTGGGTAAAAGTATAAATCTAGATTCCCCACTTGGTTTCTGCTGATACTCAAGAGTGGGAGTGTCTCCTTTGGTTTCCACTGACACCATGCAATGAGCTTATTACCAATGGTGGGGAGGAAATTCAAGGCTTTCTATTTGACCTTCTCTGATATCATTCCAGTAGGGATGTTGGGGGCACTTTGTTACATTTCAGCAAGGGTAAAAATACACGCTTTCCACTCAAATTTGGCTGATTTCAGTACAGGTGGGGCCACAGTGTTCTCTGTGGTACCTGGCTGGAGTAGAGTGTTTATTGCTCAATAGTTTTCCATCTAGGCTGTTCCTAGTCCTTTGGTTAGAGGGAGCAGGCTTTGGGTGGAGAGGGGAGATACTTTTTTTTATTTGTGCCCATTGGTGTTAATATATTGCCAGTCTCTTCAGCTCCAACTCAGGATACATGAAACAAAAGAACAGATACAATTGACCACTATGTTATTCCTTGTGCCCTGAGGTAAGCAGCTACTTTGTCTTCTTCTCTCCATCTGTTATAGACTTCTTATGCTTATTTTATAATTAATGCCCAACATTTTAGTTGTGCTTAGTGGAGAAAATAGGGGAGAGTACATCTATTCTATATTTCTGGACATGGAGTTGACCCAGCAATTCTACACCTAGGTATTTGCTTAAGATAAGAGACAACACATCCACACAAAGACTTATACATGAATCTCCATAGCATCTTTGTTCATGAGAGGCAAAAAAAGAATCCACCAAATGTCCACCAATGTGAAGGAATAGTGATATATAAAATAATGTTGAATATTATTTAAAATTTAAAACTATGGCTGATAATATCAAATGTGAAAAAAGGTGGAGGGAAAAAGGAACACTTGGACACACTGGTAGAAATATAAACTGTTAAATTCCTTGGGAAACAAATGGAATAAAGTTAAATATGAGCAAAATTGACAACATGCATTCTTACTTCTAGATGCCCTAGAGAGTGTCCTGTAAATATATAGAAGGAGATGTGTACAAGGGTCTTAATATAGCACTGTTTGTAACAGACAGAAACTGGAAAAAATCTAAAATGTTCATCAAGAGATTAGATGAATTGTAATATATTGTGTAATTACATCCAATTAGCTTTTAAATCAGAATTTAAGAACTTACTGAGTTAAAAAAAGTTCATTGTAGAGTTATATATACAAACTACACTAGCCATAAATTTTAAATCACACAAAATAATTCTATAGCTAGTTTTATAGACACTAATATATGTAATACCTGTATAATAAAGTTTTGAATGAAAAAATACATCTGGAATTTACATGTGACCTCCTCTTTTCTGAGAGGAACAGTTTAAGTAACTTAAACCCAAAGGATGTCTTCTTTTTAACATTTTTCCCTAGGTTTTAAATTCATAAACACTTTTTATATTACTCTCTATAGTCTGTTTTTACCTTTCTTTTTAAAATTAGTTTTAGAAGTAAAATTTAGTAATTCATGAGTTGCATATAATACCCAGTACTCATTACATCAACTGCTCTCCTTAATGCTCACCACTCAAATACTGTATCTCCCCACCAGCAACCTTCAGCTTGTTACCTAGAGTTTAGCATCTCTTATGGTTTGCCTCCTTATTTTCATCTTATTTTTCCTTCCTTTCCACTAAGTTAATCTGTTTTGTTTCTTAAATTCCACATATGACTGAAATCATGGTATTTGTCTTTCTCTAACTGACTTATTTCACTTTCCATAATACCAGATAGCTCTATCCACATCTTTGCAAATGGCAAGATTTCATTCTTTGTTATGGCTGAGTAATATTCTTGCATGTGATGCACATGTGTGAGTAAGTCTTCCTCCATCCATGCCAATGTAAATGGCAAGATTTCATTTTTGTTAATGGCCCAGTAATATTCCATTATTTATTTATATAGACACCAAATACATATATACCAAATCTTCTTTATCCATTCATTTGTCTAATGGACATATAGACTCTTTCCACAGTTTGGTTATTGTGGACATTGCTGCTATAAACATTGGGGTGAATGTGCCATATGCCCTTTCGAGTCACTGTGTTTGTATCCTTTGGATAAATACCTAGTAGCTCAATTGCTGAGTCACAGGGTAGTTCTATTTTTAACGTTTTTGAGGAGCCTCCTTACTGTTTTCCAGAGTGACTACACTAGTTTGCATTCCCACCAACACTGTAAGAGGGTTTCCCTTTCTCCACATCCTCACCATCATCTGCCATTTCCTGAGTTGTTAATTTTAGCCATTCTAACTGGTATCTCATTGTGGTTTTGATTTGTATTTCCCTGATGCTGAATAGTATGGAGCATTTTTTCATGGGTCTGTTGATCATTTATATGTCTTCCTTGGAGAAATGTCTATTGGTGTATTCTGCCCATATCTTTTTTTTTTCAATTTATTTATTTTCAGAAAAACATTATTCATTATTTTTTCACTACACTCAGTGCTCCATGCAAGCCGTGCCCTCTATAATACCCACCACCTGGTACCCCAACCTCCCACCCCCCCATTCTGCCCATATCTTGACTGGATTATTTGCTTTTTGGGTTTTGAGTTTGACAAGTTCTTTATAGATTTTGGTTACTAGCCCTTTATCTGATAAGACATTTGCCAATACCTTCTCCCACTCCATAGGTTGCCTTTTAGTGTTGTTCACTGTTTCCTTTGTTGTGCAAAAGCTTTTTATCTTGATGAAGTCCCAATAGTTCATTTTTGCTTTTGTTTCCTTTGCCTTGGGAGATGTGTCTAGCAAGAAGTTACTTTTCATAATTAAAAAGGAAAGCAGTTAGGAAATTATAGCTAGACCTGGCTTTCCAAAAAAGAAAAAAACACATGAGCAAAAACGATGAGGCATACTTCGGAAACTGTAAGAACTTTTTTAAGGCTCAGTGAGGGGCACATAAGCCTGGAGTCATAGATAAAGGGCAGATCATGAAGAGCCTTGTAATGTCATGTTGAGGGAAGTGTGGATTTTTCTTGAAGGCAATGGAGAACCAGTGAAGGCTTTGAAGAATGGGGGTTATATGAATGCATGCATACAGTAAGTGCATATTTAAGTGCAATGGTATTGGGGTTGTGGAAAGGGAAAAGACTCAAAGAAGTGGTGACTATCTATCTTCACAAATAACATAAGTGCTATAAGTAAAGTTTTGTTGGTATATAGTCTCCGTGAGGGCAGGAAACATGTTATTTCTTTAGTATGTGCCCCAGAGCAGACTAATGTTGATGAGTAGATACACGGTAGTGATAGTGGCTGCCTACTGGGAGACTTCATGATTGGGCTCTTATTGTGGAACATTCTATTTCAAAGACATGATTTTCTTTAGTGGTAGGTTTAGATCTGTGTAGTACAAGCTATGTGATAGATATTGATTTTTTATTTGCTGACAGCCTGAATGTCCACCTACCTGCTTGACTGAATTTATTTTGATCAACTTAGTTAAAAAACTGCTTCTTACATTACAACATCAGGCAGATCTTTTATTGGATTAAATGTGTTTTATTTTGACAAATATTTGAGCCAAATTGACAATCACAGTAGTCTGTCTTGGTTGCATGAATTGAAACAATGATTCACTGGGTAAACACTAAGAAACAATATTTTGTTTTACTCATATAGAAAGATGTAGAAGTTCATCTCTGGGAGATCGGGGCTAAGCAATTTGAAATTCCACTCTATTTTCATTTGTATTCATAATTACATTTGATCAACATAATTCTATGATTTTTAAACTTATTCTTCAAAATAGAAGAAAATCTCACTTCATGAAATTTATAATTGATTGTTACAAGCATATGGAGTGGGTATGGACTATTGTACATTATGATAAGTTTCAAATAACATTTTTTAAAGATTTATTTATTTATTTATTTGGCAGACAGATCACAAGTAGGCAGAGAGGCAGGCAGAGAGAGAGAGAGGAGGAGGAGGCAGGCTCCCTGCTGAGCAGAGAGCCGGATGTGAGGCTTGATCCCAGAACTCTGGGATCATGACCTGAGCCGAAGGCAGACGCTCTAACCACTGAAACACCCAGGCGCCCCAGTGTCAAATAACATTTGAAAACCAATTAGTCCATTTTTACCACAAGCTATCAGTGAATGCCCAGTTTGGGGCAAGACTCTAAAACTTAGCATATGAAATCTGAGACACAGTTCCTGTTCCTGTCACTTCTTGACATATTTAAAATTGGGATAATCGTTTTTAATTTGAAAGGTTATTATGTGATTTAATTTACATATGTGTGTACATATATAAATATATACACACAGATATCCACATGTATGTATATATACAGATATCCACGTGTGTGTGTGTGTGCGTGTATTTGCTTGATACATAGGAAGCATCTAATTAGTGTTTATTCTCTTCTCTTTCAAACCCGTAATGAGAATTTGGCAGACACTTGAGGAGACAGAAGTGAAACAACCAGATGATTTCTCCACGCAGAGAAAATTTAAAATACAGATTAAAAATTTTTAAAGTCATAGTTATGTTAATGACTTTGTGTATCTCTCCTTTCCCAAATAAAACAAAATGTGTGTGTATCAGCCTGTGTATGTACATGTGGGATAGATCATGCTATGCATTCTATTTTATCACCTTTGTTTTATTTAATTATATATTTTTCTTATCTTTATATTATTAACTATTCTTTCTCAATAGGTAAGTCATTTCCCATTTCTCCACAAACCTTTTGCATAATGCCTTGTATTCCATTGTTTAACAGTATGAATACACTTTTCTCACATTTTAACACTCCCTTTATGTAACTAACATTCATTTATACTTTTGATTTACTAAATGAACTTTCCCAAGGAAGTAAACATTTCTACTGCAACTATGTCCTTCTTTAATACTTACAGTATTGGAGACAATTTATACAGATATATTGCATTTAATTTTAATTAATTTAATTTGTGGTGTGACTCTGGCCACATTCAGGAAGTTAGTATTTAATAATACTCAGAGTATAATAAATATTACATATTATTGAGTACCTACTATGTGTCAGATAGTGTACTAAGTGCTTTACATAGATTTAATCCTTGCAACCTTACTACACATACTATTTGTATACCTATTAAAGATGAGAAAACTGAGATCATTAAGTTAAATCACTTACCCAAGTTTACATAGTTCGTAAGCAAAATGTAAGTAAGGATTCCAATGCTGGCAAACTGTTGTCCTAATTACTACACTATATAATAAGCTGCTTCACATAGTGAAGACAAAGTCAGAGAACAAGTATCCAATTGAGAGCTGAAATATTCCACAATTCTTCCATGTTTCCCCTCCTGTGGAGCCATGCACATTCCACCTTTCAGCACTTGCCATGTTACAATCATGTTCTTATATGACAGAGAAATCTAAGTGAATTTCTAATTCCACTGTAGTATGTGTATGTTTGTGTATTTGTCTGTATGTTGTTCCTCTCAGCTTTGACATTCTTTAATACCAAGAAGGCATCTAGAGCAACTCCTGAAAATTTATCTACAAATGGAGGGTTTGTAAGACATTTCCCATTCCTCCACATACTCATAACTTCAGAGTTGTTTGCTTTTTATTTATATCATTTTGTCATGACATAGTTTCTAAAGCTGTACCTTAAGTAATTTTGCTCTTTCCTCTCTGTTGGCTACCTTCTCCCCAAGTCATCTCTTTCAGTCAGTGATCTGTGAGGGAACAGTTCAATTCACTGGGAGAGATCACTGCTTAAAGTTATCCTGTGGTTAATCTTTTTGTCAAGACAGAATCCAGTAATGGGACTAATCACTCCCAAACTGATGTTTTTGAAATTTGGATATTTGGTATATTATTATCTGAAAGCAGCCCCATCTTCAGTCTCTATTGAAGGCCCAGCTGTCAACCACAGAAAAGACAAAGTCAAGCTGGAAATAGAGGTGAATTCATTTGGGCCTGTGTGCTTATTCACATTCCTTCTAGCCACATCACTGAAGGAAAGTATGTTTATGAATACCCCTGGCACTTGAGGAAGATAGAATTGTGTTGACTCCCAAAGTGAATCTGAAATCAGTTCTGTTATAGTAAAAACAATGGTTTGTTTTATTTGAGTATAAAATATTTTTTCTAAGATTGTTTTGCTTTTCATATCTATAAGAAAGGAAGGCATAAATCCTCTACATAGACCATAAGAGGAGCAAAATAATGTATCTCCACACCCATTCTCTCCAGGTCAATGTACTTGGCTAATTTTTATAGCAGTTGGCTAAAGTAGTCCTCGTTATCATCAGGGAAGTTAGGCAAATTGCCCAAGGTCACAGAACCAGTAAGCAGCAAAGATAGAACACTACATAAAAGAGAGTCAGAGAATACATAATAATAACAATACTAGCAAACAATTTTTGAGAGCTAACCATGTACTAGATACTAGATACTGTGGTAGCTCTTCAAAAAAGATAAAAACCAGGTAATGAAAATAGGTTGAAAACTAAGCTCAACCAATAGAATATACACAATGGCTAAGAATCTCCCCAATCTGAAAATAATGATAAAAGCTAAAATCAATTTAGCACTTACTAAGTGCCAGGCTCTGAATAAAGTATTTTGTACTCATTATCTCATTCAATCTTCGCAGCAATTCTTTGAAGGAACTTACAGTCTGGTGGGAGAAGCAGATAATAATCAAATAATCTCATAAATAAATTAAAACTGCAACTGTGACAAGTCTTAAAAATGGCTACAAGAATGTATAATTAGGGGGATTGCCCTAGTCATAAATATCAAGGAAGACTTCCCTGAGGGAGTGAAAGTGGGGAATAACATGTACAAAATCTTGTAGGGGAGGGAGCATGGGGCTTTTGGAAAACTGTGAAAGTAGGCCAGTGTGGTGGGAGCAGAAAGAATAAGCATGAGCTTGTTGTATATGGAGGTTGGAAAGCTAGGGAAAGACCAGATCATGTGCCAAGTGTATTAAGGATTTGGGGCCATAAGAGGCCAGTGAACTATTTTAGAGAATGACCCATTCAAATGCGTATTTAAAGCAATCATTCTGGCTGATTGGAGAATATATTAGAGGAGGAAGAGAGTAGTTGCAGGGAGAACATTTAGGAGATGATTATATTCATTCAGGCTGAAGGTGACCATGAGAATTTGGATGAACTGGCTGTGGAATGAATTTGACTGATTGAAGATAAATTTAGGAGAGGTCTTGGTGGTGCACAACAGAATACTGAAAGTTCTCATTAGCCGCTTAATCAATTAGCCATTACATTCATGGGATAAATACTAATAATTACTTGGTTATGAGACACATTTTGTCCCCCCAAATCCATAGGTTGAAACCCTTACCCCCAGTGTTAATATATTTGGAGATGAGTTCCTTAAAGCAGTAATTAAGATTAAATGAAGTCATAAGGGTGGGGGGGTCCTAATCTAAAAGGACTAGTGTCCTTATAAGAAGAGGAAAAGACACCATGGATTTGTGTGCATAGAGGGAAAACCATGTGAGGACAGAGAGAAGGCAATCATTTGGAAGTCAAGAAAAGAGGCTTTAGGAAAAACTAAAGCTGCCAACCCCTTGATCTCAGATTTCTAGCCTCCAGAACTGTGAGAAACAAATATCTATTATTTCAACCACCCATATGGCATCCTCAGCTAATACATAGCGCTAGGTTTCTGGTTTGAACAACTGATTAGTTATATGATAGTAGTAATTACTAAGAAAAGGCACACCAGAAGAGGTCCAGGTTCACAGGAAAAGACAAAGAAAACGAGACACAGAATTTTAAATAGTTTATGCATGTTCTCCAAACCAAAGACTGATTCCAAACCCCATGTTCTTAACCAATATTCTAGCATAGGGTAAGTAGGGCAGAAAACAATTCGGTCCATTATGAACCCAAGAGCTAAATTATAATTTTAACTTTTAAAAGCATATTACCTGTTTCATTATATAATGCAAAAAAAAAAGTAATCTGGACAAGTAAGTGCTGTGCCTTTGGTATTGCCCTAGAAACATGAACTTGGGCTTGTCTAGCTTTAGAGAGCATACCCCAGAAGCTAAAGCTGACAATGTTTTTTATGGAAGGTGGGGGATTTGCCTTCTGTTTAATGATTTTCTCAGTGCTTCTGCTAACCATTTTTATGCTTGTGACCTCTTTTGAAGCATTCCTAAACCCTGAAGGCTGTACTCCAAAAACATAGCTGCCAGATATTATGAACCATATTGACCATAAGCCCAAACAAGTATGGGAGAAGCCATGGCTAATACTGGATAATATAGATGAGCAGCTGTGTTAAGTTTGAACTATGTCTACTTTTTCAACCAAATATCTCATGTACACCATATATGTGTGTGTTATCTGCTTCAAAACTGTCAACCTATGGAGGAGAAAACATTGACACTGGGGTGTCTGACTTTCCCTCTTTGTGTCCTAGTGTCTTTGGTGCCTGAAACTCTCAAGCCAACTCTTCTACACCAGGATCTGTATTTCCCGTGCTGTGCCCCAAACTATAACCCTTTTATTTTATTTTATTCTACCACAAAATACCCTGCCCTCTCCATGGCTCAGTCTTGCCTATCAATAGATGATAGGATTTAATCTGACATTATCACCAATGTCAACTGTAGTGGCTAATGAGAACTTTCTGTGTTCTATTGTACATGGAACAAAGTTATGTTTTATAAGATCTTCACTACCAGGGCACCTAGATGGCTCAGTCAATTAAGCATCTGACTCTTGATTTTGACTTAGGTTATGATCTCAGGGTTGTGAGATTGAGCCCTGCTTCAGGCTCCATACTGGGCATGGAGCCTGCCTAAGAATCTCTCTCTCTTTCCCTCTCTCTCTGTCCCTCCTCACAACTGTATGCATGCTCTTTCTCCCCTCCTCCTTGAAAAAAAAAAAAAACAAAAAAAGATCTTCACTAACTTCATAAAAAAAAAAAAGGTGACTTTAACTGTGGCAATTCCATGAACAGGGCTTTTGGCTACTTTTTCAAGCCATCTCCAAAACTTCTTAGGTATAACATTTGCCCCACTAGAGGATATTGTTACAAATTTTGAAGTACCTGAAAACATAATTTGGGGGAAAAAGAAAGAAATAGAATATAAAACTCACCTGTTGGTATCATCTCTCTGCTACAGTGTTCAAATCTCTAATTATGTTTATGTCTTACCACATAGAACGATGACAGGTTTTTTGAGATATCCCTGGTATAAAACAGAAAGAAAAAAATACACAAAATACCCGACACACAGGCTGTCACATCCCATTTTCACAACAGTGGTAGAAAATGTTTTATCAATCATAACATTCTGTACCACTGAACCCAGACAAGACCTCAGAAGTCTAACTACACAGCCAGTTTCAATAGAACAAAGTTGACCCATGGGATGAAACCTATGCCATTTCTAGTCCAGATGGTCTCTGAGAACTCTTCCAGCTGTTCCCTGATAATTGCTTTTTGACTGTTGGTTGGAACTCATGAACATCATTTTACAACTGAAGAAGGCAAAGACCTGAGAAAAGAAGAGAACCTCTTCAGGGATGCAGAGAAAATAAGTGAGAGAGTGCAGTAGGACTTAGTCTGTGCATATTAGAGGTAGGCAATTTCCTGAGTTGTGTATCGTGCTTACCATAAGCACCTATAATTACTATATTTGACATCATTCATTTGAGTTAAGGCACAGAAGACCCTAGGAAAAGAGATACATATTTTGGAGATGGTGGTGATGGAGGGATAGTTGGTATTGCCCATCAGATTAGCCCTATGTCTGGAACATGGGATAAATGGGATGAGAAGGCCTGGAAGAGAAGGCTCAATCGACAGCCAAGGACAGTATGAGGTCATTCTTTCTGGGTGAAAGGAGGCAGGCATGCGCAGGGAGATATCCTCAATGAAAGATAAGCTTCTTTATTCACTAGCCATCCTATCTCTTCGTGCTGCTGAGCGACTGGGGAGGAGTCTTTTAGTGGGCATGCTCCCCCTTTGGATAGAAAATAAGGAGCCTCTGAATGCAATTGGCCATAGCTGCATTGGCTGACAGAGTATTTTACTGGCCCTAAGCCACAAGCTCTTTTAGTTTACAACTCCAGTAAATCCCAGCCCTCACGCCAAGGAGGTTTGTGTCCATGTGAACTAGGGCAGAATGGGAAAGTAGCTGTGCTTATACACTTTTCACAAAGAGCCAAATATGGGTGTCAGAGTCCATTTACATCTCAAGAACTTGTCACCAAAGGAAGTAAATGTAATCACTGTAATTTAGAGAGGGTCTAATTAACACATTTGTTAGATAACTACCGCAACTTCACAATTACATCCTAATTAATGAATAATATCCTGTGTATTCATAGGGAAAATGTGACTGAAACTAAGTTGCTAATGAAAAAACAGGGGTCCAATTGCACCTTATACTTGCCAATAAACTAACAGCCTGCCTCAAACACAAGGGTAAAGCTACTGTGGTTTTTAGCTCATATCTTCTTATTAAATATCTTCCTCTTAGCCAAGAGAATAATATATATTTTCATACTAACTCCATGCCAAGGCGACAATATTATGTGTGTTATTAACAATGCTTACTATGGCAGTTTAAACAACCATAGCTACATTAAAATATAAGGCAGTTAGAAACTTTATACCCATAAAGACCACGATTGGGTTTTCCTTAAAAACTAATATTGTCTAGTATCTAAATGTACTTGTTATTTGAGGATAGACTATTTTTATTATGATTGTCTACTGGGAAATGACCCATTTCTTCAGCCAAAGTACAGAATGGAACTGGAATAAGTGTATCAAGAGAATGCAATATATCTGGCTCAATTCATTTCAGAAGTACAATATTTAAATAGAAAGATCAAATGATTGCCTATTTTGGGAAGGAAGGATAACCTAAAAGAAGGGTTAATGTTTTATAGAAACTGTAATAGTAACATGTTAAAATTTTTTGTCTCTGAAGTGCCCAAATAAATTCCAGAGCCTCTGAAATATTTTATAGAATCTTAATGGGCACAGTACCATGCCTATGTATTAGCTAGTGGAGAGGGAAAAGCAGAGACCGGTGCTTTTATTCCTATTTCTTAAAAGAGGAAGCTGAGGAACAAAAAAGCAAAGAAATTATTGGAAAAGCACAGGAAACCAGCTTAACATCCAAGATTTAATATTGTAGTGTGTAAAGGATTTCCAACAGGTTCTAGCACAATCTACCATATTCCCCTATTCTCCTCCTTCCAAGATTGCTGTCATGAGAATGTGATGTGATGGGGACTTGTCCAAGAGGGATGACTCCCCAGGTAGTCACAGATAACGGTAAAAGGAAACAAATGTGAAAAGAGAATTAACAATTTCAACCTATTTTAATCATGAGGGCACATGCATGCATGCATGTATGGGCACTTGTGCAATATCCCTGGGCCTGATTAGGTTGACCAAATTGTTCCCTGGTGGAAACACATAAGTGGTTTGAATTTCAAGAACAACCTTGCAGGGAGTCCACAGGGTCCTTAAAGAGCTGACCAGCCAGAGTCCAATCTATAGATGCAGCTGTCAAGGAGTGGCAGCTGTTTCCTTCCATGTATTACTATTATGAAGCACTTCTTTGTTAGAAGCTGCAGACCGAAACAGGTAACTAGTCCAACAGATCCAGCCTAGAGTGAAAAGAGGTAGGGATATGATTTTGCAACTAGAGTGAGCCAAGTTTCTGGCCCACATGTATTGTCTTATTTTATAAGTTCCTATAGAAGAATAGCTGAAAACTCACAGTTTAGCTTCCCTCTTTTCTCTTCAGTTACTACAAACTATTTTAAGGATGAGGTTGTGTCATTTGTTTTTATGTCTTCATGCCTTAGCTCCTGATCTTCTCCTTTTCTCCTTTTCACACCTGATAAATTTCTTATTTATCCTCTAAGATACAGCTAACGAGATTTTCCAAAAATATGTAGTGTATTAACTTGATCAATTAATTATAAGACAATTACCTGTTCACATATGTTCTTCTCCTCTATTAGGTAGTGAATTCCTGAAGGGCAAAGGTAATGCCTTGTTTACTCAGCATCCCATTTATCATAGTTCTGTTAATGACAAAATAACTTCTTATATCTATATATGGGACATTTTCCTAGAAGTTGGAGATTCAGCAAAGTCCCTGACATCTAGCTTATATCCTAGCAGAGAAGGGAAGATGATAAATATATAAAACAAACAGAAATTCAGAGAGTACCGAAGGTTAGAAAATAAACCAAATATGTTAACTGAAACCATGGAAATAGATGTGTTTCTGGGAAACTGTATAGTATGCGAAGAGTGCTAGGCCTAGGATAGAATTCTTGGTAATGCCAGCTTGTCAAGGCCAGTCAACAAATGAGGAGTGAAAATGGTCAGAGAACTAAGAGAGAAACAGGTAAGAGTGGTAGTTCCCCCTTTTTTGCCTCTTCGCTCTTCCTCAAGTCACTATGCTGACTCTTGCTCCTTTGAGGTTGGAGGTATAGAGGAAAGCACACACAAGGGACCAGAAAGGACTTGACTAGTACTGACGTCATCTGATATTAATGTCCTCCATGTATGGCCAGTAAACAAAATGCTAATTCCTTCCTTTTTGGGTACATTTGTGGGTTTCTCTGATATTCTCCAACTGGGGAGATCCAGTTATAGTTTCCTGAAGGCTACCTCCAGCATCCTGGCTGAGGTCACCTTAAACTTGGCAGGAAGTATTCTTTAGTAGTATCCTTTTACAGTATAGTTCACAGATGGCTACTTTTTGTGGGGTTCATATAAGGCCTACAAGAAAACACAACTTTTCCCTGCCATTGATGAAAATACGAATTGCTCGTAATGCAGTACTGTCACCAGATAGACCGCAATACCTGACTTTTACTGCTCACCTGCTTGTACTTACCAAACTTTGTCCTACATATTTCCTTAAACCAAACTTTGTCCTACATATTTCCTTAAACTAAGCTCTTCTTTTCAGCTTATCTCTTAACTCAGGCAAAAGACATGACAGGCATAGCATTCTGTGATGGAAAACAAAATTACCGCTCAAGTAATAACAACTGCCTGGACAAAGAACTCTGGTAGCCCAGCCCATCCAGACCAATTTGAGCTAAACCCCCCTTCTCATGCCTGCATAGATGAACCATGGAGTCACTGATGGTGTGACCAACAGTTACCTTAATCTCACTGTGATGCTTAAATCTCCACCCAAGGAAGAATTCGAGCCTCATTTACATAATATAAAATGTATGTATAGTCATGTTTTCTTAAGGTGCATATGTGACCTTTTGCCCACCTCTATATATGATAACAAGGCTTCCCTTTCTAAATATGTACCCTAACCCTAAATAAAAGGAACCCACTCACCTTCACTCAAGGAGTCATGGCTTTGAAAATTATTCCCTGAGATGTCCTTATCTGCTGAAAATGAAGTTTTCTTTGTGTAACAACTCTACCTGGTGTAGTTTCTATCTGTGACTCACCAAGGAGCAAACTCCGGTTAGCTGGGTTATAATACTTTCTGTTTGTATTCTACCAACACTAGCTTTCTTTAGCCACAATATTTTGACTAGATATTTTTTAGGCACACATCGGGTAACAGTCCTTACAATGCTCAAATTCAGATACATGTCAAGGAATTAAGGGTGCTTTACTCTAATTTGGCTTGAGATGGTGGCAAGGGAAGGAGAAGAGACAACTACCGGCCCTTCTGTAATCTAAATTGTTACCTTTGGTTCAAAGCTTCTATTTAAATATAATATTTAGCTGGAAAGAGTAATAGATCAAATTGTCAACCACTAACACTCCAGTGAGATTAAGAAAAATAGATGATTCTTAATCACTTATAAAAGTCTTAAGTAAATGGGCCACAAAGTAACTACCTATTTGTTAGGGAAAAGTGTAGGAAAAAAGTTCAGAGTGCAGAAGGAAAGGCCTTGTGAAAGAGCACAGTACTGAAAGGATGGGGAGCGAGAGAAACAAAGAATTCTAATTCTCTGTATTTTCAATTTTGCCTGAGATAATATCCTAACATTCATTTCTCTCTTTCTCTTTTAAATATGTGGTTTCTTTCTTAAATACTTATTACAGAGAATACTGCTAGAAATATAACTTTCCCTAGTTAATTGTGTACATATATGAGCATATTTATAGGATAAATATTTAGAAATGGAATTGGTGGGTCAAAAACACATGTGTGATGGTTAATTTTACATGTCAGCTTGACTGACCAAATGGATGCCCAGATATCAGGTTACCATTACTTCAGGATTGGTCTGTGTGGGTGCTTAAGGAATAGATTAGAATTTGAATTGGCAAGCTGAAAAAAGTAAATTATCCTCCCCAGTGTAGGGTGGCTGTCATCTAATCCACTCCTGCTCTTGGTCTGGGATTTATATTGTCACCTTTCCTGGTTTCCTGGGTCTCCAGCTTACAGATGACAGATCATGGGACTTCTCAGCCTCCACAATAGCATGCACCAGTTTGTTAAAATAAATCCCATTTTATATACATATATAATTATACATATAATTTACTATTGGTTCTATTTCTGTAAAAAAGCTTGACTAATGTGTATTTCTAAGTTTTGTGGTTATATACTACTTGCCCTTTATAGAATTTGCACTGATTTACACTCCCACTAGCAATGTATAAGAGGGTTTTGCCAAACTCTCACTAGCACAGTATATCTTAATACTTTTTTTTTAAAATATGTTCTTTTTTTTTTAAGATTTTATTTATTTATTTGACAGACAGAGATCACAAGTAGGCAGAGAGGCAGAGAGAGAGAGGAGGAAGCAGGCTCCCTGCTGAGCAGAGAGCCTGATGTGGGACTCGATCCCAGGACCGTGAGATCATGACCTGAGCCGAAGGCAGAGGCTTAATCCTCTGAGCCACCCAGGCGCCCTATCTTAATACTTTTTAATCTCTGCCAATCTTTGAAGTGAGACATACTATCTCACTGTAGTTTTAATTTACATATATTTTCAATTAAGAATAGCATTGAAAGCATTTTCATATATTTAATAGCTATTTGTATTTTCGTTTCTGTACAATGCTTAGTCATATACTTTTTACCAATTTCTACTGGGTTATTGTTTATTTCCTTATTGATTTTTAGAATTTCTTTATTAATGGAATTAATTTTTTGGTGCTCATTTCTTTATTAGATAAACAAGTACGTGTCAATTATTTTTGCTATTTTTTTCTTTTTTTTATTAACATATAATGTATTATTAGCCCCAGGGGTACAGGTCTGTGAATCACCAGGTTTGCACACTTCACAGCACTCACCATAGCACATACCCTCCCCAGTGTCCATAACCCAACTGGAATTAATATTTTAATGGTAATATGAACTGTAAATGTTTCCCTGGTTTATTATGATCATTTGACTTTTTTAATGTGTAATTTTTAGAATTTTATTTAGTTGTATTTATCATTTATTAAAATTTTGGCTTTTAAATTCTGTCTTCTGGATCTTGTCAATCTTAGAAATAACTTTACTACTTTATATTTAAAAACAGTCTCCCCATAACCCTCTCACACTGTTGGTGGTAATGCAAACTGGTACAGACACTCAAGAAAAGGATATGGAGGTTCCTCATAAAGTTAAAATAGAGCTACCCTATGACACAACAATTAAACTACTAGGTATTTATTCAAAGGATGAAAACATAGTGATTCAAAGGGGCACATGCACTTCAATGTTTATAGCAGCAATGTCCACAACAGCCAAATTATGGAAAGAGCCCAGATATCCATCGGCATTCATAAGAATGAAATATTGTCATTTACAATGATGTAGATGGAACTAGAAGGTATTATGTTAAGTGAAATAAGTCAATCAAAGAAAGACAAATACCATATGATTTCACTAATATGTGGAATTTAAGAATCAAAACAGATGAACATAGGGGAAGGGAAGGAAAAAAATAAGATGAAAATTGAGAGGGAGGCAGACCATAAGCGACACTGAACTCTAGGAAACAAAATGAGAGTTGCTGGAGTGGGGGGAGGTGGGGAGGATGGGGTAATTGCATGATGAGCATTAAAGAGGCAGTTGATGTAATGAGCACTGGGTGTTATATGCAACTGATGAATTACAAAATCCTACCCTGGAAACCAATAATATAGTATATGTTAACTACACTGAATTTAAATAATGAATTTTTTAAAAAGTTCCCCTATGTTTTTCCCTAGTAATTTTATTTTTTTAATTTCATAAATTTAAATATTTGATCTACCTGGAATTTATTTTTTGATAGTGTATGAAGTAAGGATCCGACTGTCACTTATTTCCAGATAGTTACCCAGGTGTTTCAACAGCATTTGTTGCATCTTTTCTCCACTTGTTTAGAACCATTTTTAAAAAATCTGTCTAATAGTCTAATAGTCTTTCCATGTGTATATTAACAAGCAATTCATTTAGCTAAGTCACTGCTGCCATAGCCTCTTCTTCATCCTTAGCAGAATGTCACCTATTTTACATAAAATACTGTTCAGGAACTAGGAAGACTTCTGTAATAGCAAAGAACAATAGAGAAAGATGGGTTCTTAAAATTAATCAAGTCTAACTCTATTTACAAATGGGGAAACTGAATTACAAATAAGAGAACATTTCCATCGGTTAAAAGAGTTGTTACACACCTAATATTGGTGTTTGTAATTTGTCATTACATATCTTAAGATGATTCATTTTATGTAAAGGTTCTAATCTCTAGAGAAACCCCAAACTCAAAAAAAAAAATTCAGGTTTAAAAGGGACATGTTGAGTTTGAAATGGAATGGGTCTCCACATATACATAAAACCACCAGTTCAAAGTGATCAAGGCAAAATCATGTTTTCAATGAATGGAGAAAATCTTTGAGTTTACAAAAACCAGTTGCATTTAGAGTATACATAGGTTCTGTGTATGTGTGGACATCCTTCTCAATTGTTTACTGATTATATACTCCAGATTTTATGGTAAATATCTAGGCCTGAAGGAAAAACAAAAACTGAAAAAAATTAGTTTGACTCCCTTACTGTGATTTGAAAAAATGAAAATAAAACTAAACAATACCAAACACAAATAAACAAAAAAATAACAGTGCCATTCAACTAAAGCAAAAATATGTATTTATTCAACAAACATTTCAATACCTATTATGTGTCATACAATAGACTCTGGGCATTTAACAGCTAGCCGGAAAGATAATGCCCCTACTCTCTAGCATGCAGAAAAAATGTTAATGTATTAAAAAGGAAAGAGAAAAGATATATTTGAGACTAAGGGGCCAGAGTATGTTTATATGAGAAGGTGACATGAAAACTCGGACTGAAATGGCAACAAGGAACCACCTCTGTAAATATGAGGCAGAGGATTACAGACAGAGAGAAGGAAAAGTGCATAGTCTATGTGGTTGTAATATCCATGGCTATTTGGAAAAATACAGAGAAGGTCATTGTGGTTGCAGGGTAGTCAATGAGAGGACAGTGTTACAAAATGAGGTTGAAGAAGAAGGGAGAAATTAGATCTATAGGATCTGAAGTGATAAGTTCAACTTTATATAGAGTGATAATTGGAAGTCATTGGTATGGTTTTTGTTTTTGTTTTGTTTTGTTTTTTATTTTGATTTTATTTAAATTCAATTAGCTAACATATTAGCCATCATTAGTTTCAAATGTAGTGGTCAATAATATACGGGTTTATGATCCTCTGTGCTGTTTCTTATATTCCACATATGAGTGAAACCATATGATAATCATCTTTCTCTGACTGACTTCTTATTTCACTCAGCATAATACCCTCCAGTTCCATTCTCATCCATGTAAATGATTAGTATTCATCCTTTGAGATAGCTAATATTCCATTGCATATATATACCACATCTCCTATATCCACTCACCTATAGATGGACATCTTGGGTCTTTCCACAGTTTGGCTATTACGGGCATTGCTATTATAAACATGGGGCGTAAGTGCCCTTTGAATCACTATGTCTACATCCTTTGGATAAATACCTAGTAGTGCAATTGCTGGGTCATAGGGAAGCTCTACTTTTAACTTCTTGAGAAGCGTTCCTACTATTTCCCAGAGTGGTTGCCTCAGCTTGTATTCCCACCAACAGTATAAGATGGTTCTCCTTTCTCCACATCCTCACCAACATCTGTTAGTTCCTGAGTTGTTAATTGTAGCCATTCTGACTGGTGTGTGGTGGTATCTCATAGTGGTTTTGATTTGTATTTCGCTGATGCCAAGTGATGTGGAGCGTTTTTTCATGAGTCTGTTGGCCATGTCCATCCATGCCTTCTGCCCATTTCTTGACTGGATTATTTGGGATTTGGGGGGGTGTTGAGTTTGATAAGTTCTTTATAGATCTTGGATATTAGCCCTTTATCTGATAGGTCATTTGCAAATATCTTCTCCCATTCCATAGGTTGCTTTTTAGTTTTGTTGACTGTTTCCTTTGCTGTGCAGAAGCTTTTTATCCCAGTCCATAGGTTGCCCTTTAGTTTTGCTGACAGTTTCCTTTGCTGTGCAGAAGCTTTTTATCTTGATGAAGTCCCAATAGTTCATTTTTGCTTTTGTTTCCCTTCCCTTTGGAGACGTGTCTAGCAAGAAGATGCAGTGGCCGAGGTCGAAGAGGTTTCTGCCTGTGTTCTCTAGGATTTTGATGGATTCCTGTCTCACATTTAGGTCTTTCATCCATTTGCAGTTTATCTTTGCGTATGCTGTAAGAAAATGGTCCACTTTTATTCTTCCGCGTGTGGCTGTTCAATCTTCCCAGTACCATTTATGAAGGGACTGTCCTTTTTCCATTGGGTATTCTTTCCTGCTTTGTCAAAGATCAGTTGACCATAGAGTTGAGGTTCCATTTCTGGGTTCTCTGTTCTTTCCCATTGATCTATGTGTCTGTTTTTTGTGCCACTACCATACTTTCTTGATGACTACAGCTTTGTCATATAGCTTGAAGTCTGGCATTGTGATGCCACCAGCTTTGGTTTTCTTTTTCAACATTCCTCTGGCTATACAGGGTCTTTTCTGGTTCCATACTAATTTTAAGATTGTTTGTTCCAGCTCTGTGAAAAATGCTGGTGGTATTTTGATACAGGGATTTCAGTGAATGTGTAGATGCTTTAGGTACCATAGACATTTTAGCAATATTTGTTCTTCCAATCCATGAGCATGGGATGCTTTTTCCATTTCTCGTGTGTCTTCCTCAATTTCTTTCATAAATAAATGCTCTATAGTTTTCAGGGTACATATTTTTTTTTACAATCTCTTTGGTTAGATTTATTCATAGGTATCTTATGGGTTTTGGTGCAATTGTAAATGTGATTGATTCCTTGATTTCTCTTTCTGCTGCTTCATGTTAGTGTATAGAAATACAACAGACTTCTGTGCATTGATTTTATATCCTGTGATTTGGCTGAATTCCTGTATCAGTTCTAGCAATTTTTTGATGGATTCTTTCAGGTTTTCTACATAGACTGTCATATCATCTGCAAAGAGTGAAAGTTTGATTTCTTCTTTGCTGATTTGGATGCCTTTTAATTCTTTTTGTGGTCTGCTGAAGCCATGACTTCCAGTACTATGTTGAACAAGAGTGGTGAGAATGCACATCTTGTTGTGTTCCTGACCTTAGAAGAAAAGCTCTCAGTTTTTCCCCATTGAGGATGATATTCACTGTGAGTCTTTCATATATGGCTTTTATGATGTTGAGGTGTGCTCCCTCTATCCCTACATTGCGGAGGGTTTTTATCTAGAAAGGATGCTGTATTTTGTCAAATGCTTTTTCTGCATCTATTGAGAAGATTATTGTGTGGTTCTTGTCCTTTCTGTCATAAATGTGGTGTATCATGTTAATTGAAGATAAATTTTTTCCTTAATTCACCCTTGTTCCTTCCCCCCCAATAGTTCTCAATGCATTTCTATTTAAGGTACAATTCAAATATATAAAGAACAGAGTGCTCTTTATTCTTAGATCTTCAAATGTCTCCTTCTTCCCTCACCCATGGATCTGACTTGTTAAGCTAAATTAATAAGTAGGGAGTTAAAGAGACTAGGTGACAACTGCTTTCAAGTCTTCAGAAAAGTAATAAGTCAGATTGAGAATTTGCAACCTGGTATATCTAGATGCATAGCTATCCTAGATCAAGGTAGGACTTGAGAAAAAAATTAATAAGGAAGACGAAGTGATTAAGGGATGTATTCTTTGGAGTCCTGTTTACATTTCTATCAGCTAGTGTAATGATGTGTTTGCTTGAATTTATGTTCCTTTTCCTTTATTACAGCCAGTCATGACTATCTGTTTGGATAGGGAGGGAGACAAACCATAAGTGACTCTTAATCTCACGAAACAAACTGTGGGTTGCTGGGGGGAGGGGGGTTGGGAGAAGGGGGGTAGGGTTATGGACATTGGGGAGGGTATGTGCTTTTGGGTAAATTGGAAGGGGAGGTGAACCATGAGAGACTATGGACTCTGAAAAACAATCTGAGGGGTTTGAAGTGGCGGGGGGGTGGGAGGTTGGGGTACCAGGTGGTGGGTATTATAGAGGGCACAGCTTGCATGGAGCACTGGGTGTGGTGAAAAAATAATGGATACTGTTTTTCTAAAAATAAATAAATTGGAAAAAAAATAAAGCACATAAAAGCATAGATTTTACTACCACAAGTGAATTGCATACTTCAATTTCCTGAAGAACATCTAAACTTAATCAATATTTTCACAGGATAATAGGCCTTAAGAAGAAGGTATTTAGTATGAGTAAAGTTTATAGAAATGGCTATCCCACACAAAAGAACTGTAAACAAGACCTTCATTGACCCTAAATTTGTTAATAGTTGTCCCCTGGTCCTGGACATTAGTCAAGTTCATCTTTTAGCTAGGATAGTTTTTCAATGAAAATCACCAGATTAAAAACAGTAAAACAGGATTTTCTCTTCCCTAGTACCACCACCCTTCCTCCATCACCTTTCCACAACCATGCTCCTAACTTTTTTGTTTCCTTTTCCTCATGTCAGAGCCAAAATCATCTACTTGCCAACTTTACATCTCTACTCTAAATCATGAAGATGAGAAGAAAGGTTTCCATTGCAAGACCACAACCAATGTCTTTTTCCCCCCAATGCCTTTTTGGCTCTGCCTGCAAAGAAGGCTCCAGAGGCAGCTTTTGAAGTTAAAAAAAAAAAAGAAAAAGAAAAAGAAAAAGAGGAGTCCGATGTGCATTGTTAGTGTACAAATACCTATGTGTTGCCTCTGTTTTCCTTTATTCTACATAACCATCTCCATATCTAACCAAATGGAATTTAGTGCAATTTGTCAGTGTGCTGAGATGATGGAAACTCATATATTATGAAATGACAGCTTGAAAACTATTAAAGAAACATGAGCAAATAGTTTATATCCCTCCTATAAAGAGATTTTCCACACACTCAAAGAAAATTTAGTCTGTGCTTTCATATCCTTTATGTTTTTCCTTTTAATTTACATTTCAGTAATTTGAGAATATTTTATTTCCCTCCCCATGATCCATTCTTTAATGCTCTTTCTCACTAGATGGCAGAGTGCGGTGAGTTTGCCACTGCTCTTGCCATGTATTCTGACTTAGGGAAGTGAAACAATGCTCTTCTATCCAGCCATGTCTAGCCCAGCTTAAAGCTTATTGATATCACCATTCAGTAGATTATGAGATATGAGCATAACAAATCTGGCAATCCTCACACTACTAATCAGCCTTCAAAATCTGTTTCAAAAGATCTTTTAATGATACTATCTTTGTGGAGCATCTGGGTGGCTCATTGGGTTAAGCCTCTGTCTTCGCCTCAGGTCATGATCTCTGGGTCTTGGGATTGAGTCCTACATTGGGCTCTCTGCTCAGCAGGGAGCCTGCTTCTTCCTCTCTCTCTGCCTGCCTCTCTGCCTACTTGTATCTCTCTCTGTCAAATAAATAAATAAAATCTTAAAAAAAGATACTATCTTTGCAAATTTTCTATAAACATACAAATGTTCCAAAACAAAATGATTAAAAATAAAAGAAAAAATAGACTAGGCTGTATTTATTAAGTTCTAGGTGTTAGTCTAAATTGTATGGGAAAACAATCTTATGTTATGGCCCAGACAGATGAGCAGAAACAGGCTAGAAGTAGACCTGGTAAGAAACTACAGTACATGGTGAGGAAGTAGTGGCTAAGTGGGGTAGCAAAGTAACAGCTGTCCATATAAATTATCACCAAGTATCAAGGGGAACAAGAATTTCATCATTTGGGACACATGGAGTGGGTCTGACAGATATCAGACAAAAGAAATCAGGCACAGGGGTAGATCCTATTACTCTTTTTTTTAAATTTTTTTTAATTTTTTATTATTTTTTTTCAATTTATTTATTTTCAGAAAAACAGTATTCATTATTTTTTCACCACACCCAGTGCTCCATGCAAGCCGTGCCCTCTATAATACCCACCACCTGGTACCCCAACCTCCCACCCCCCCACCACTTCAAACCCCTCAGATTGTTTTTCTAACCCTATTACTCTTGATAAGCAGTCTATATGTTGCTAGCATCAATTAATGGCTTTGAATTACTTTTCTGTCACTGCTATAACAAAATATCACAAATAGTGGCATAAAATGACAATTACTTATAATCTGACAGTTTTCTAAGACAAGAGGCCAGAAGGGCTTGTCTGGATATTGTGTTCCATGCAGCTATAAGACTGAGCTCCCCATTTCCTTGATAGTTCTCAGCGGGAGATTGTTCTCAGCTTCTAGAGTCTGTCCATATTCCTTGGCTTATGGCTCCTTTCATCTTCAAAGCCAGCAATGGAGCAGTGTATGAAAAACTTATGCTTCAAATATTTCTGACCACCCCACCCCGCCACTTTTGCATTTCTCTTCAGCTTTTCAATGCTCATGTGAAGTGATCACATTGTTCCATGTATCTACTCCCAGATAATCTAGGATAATCTTTTTAAGTTAAAATCAGCTGATTAGTAACCTAACCATGGGAAAGTTCATTCTGCCATATAAGGTAGTCTGTAAGGTACATATACATTTCTGGGGATTATTGAATGGAATCTTCCTGGAGGCAACATTTCTACCTACCACAGTCTTTCAGGTTAGGTGCATCCTAAAGTCATGTACTGTATATCTTCTGTTGGCATCTACTGCTGTTTGATCTCACTGACTCTTCACAGATGTAATAATCTTAATGCATCAGAAGCAAATGCACTGATAGAACTCTCCTGAGATCCATTTCCCATAATGTCACTGCATTTGGGAGGTAAACATTGAACACTGATTAAACATAAAATTATCTTAAAGTACCTAAATTATAAAATACTCTAAGAATGCATTTACCTGTAAATGACTATGTCAATAGCTTCTTACTTCATACAACTCTTGAAACAGTGCTTATGTGAGTGTAGGAAAAGACACTTTCAAATAAAACCTCTGGATATAATGATCATCATACTAAGCATATTAATAACAACTGTCTTTGAGGTAAAACCCTGTGCCACCAAAGGTGTGGGAAGGAGACAAACATTGTTTAGCATTTCTCATAAACCTAAACACAAATAACTATCTTTTTATAAAAACAAATTCAAAGCTCAGGAGCCCACCCTGGAAGAAGACAAGTGATGGCACTAAAAGGCCCTTTATAAATCCATTTGTCAAAGAAGAAACAACCAACAAAGCTCTAATCTATCTCTTCTGAAATACCTCTGTAATTGATTTTTTTCTAGTTTTTATGAACTGACTACAGAACTTGACTACAAGGCTAGCTTACTGACAGAATGTAAAAAAATTTATAAACCATGCACAAAACACAAGAAATCACAGCACTATCCTCTCCTGGGAAGCTTACTTTAACCGATTATTATTAATATTGCAATAAAAGGCCTAAGAATATGAAAAATTAAAATTCTTTTAACTCTCCTCTAGAGCAGCAATGTGTTCATTTGCAAGCCTTTTCCTGTCAACAACTCTGATTGGCCTGTCCATATGTATTTGGAAGAACCCTTCATTTAATGACTACTAAGTAATGGGGTTTGTCAGGGAAAGGGGACTTCATTACAATTGCAAATCATTCACTTGCAGGAAAACATTGTCTCCTCTATTTCCACAGCAGTTTTGTCTTAAATACCTACCCATTAATGATCTATATCTCGGGAGACATGTTTACTTAACTCAAGGAAACAATAGTTGTCTTAGAGGATTAAGAAATATTTTCTTGGCTTTCGTGGGAATGTCTTTTTTTCCCCTCTGTGTGTGTGATTTTCATTTGCACTTCAGTTTCCTCTACGTTGTTTTTTTTAACCCTAAATTCAGAAATGACTGCCCAATGTGCTGCATGCCATTTTACTTATAGTTAATATTTCTTCTCCCTCTAACACTTTCTGAACCTTCACATTTAAAGACAATGAATTTGCTCTGCTTGGAATCTATAAATAGAGATGGTAAATCTTAATTACACTTTCAAATTGCAGTGTCTGTTTCCAGCTGTGCATATGAATGTTTCTGATCAGGATGTATGTTCCAGTATGCTTATTTTTAATCCCAAATTATATCCTTCACAAGCCAAGACCAAATGTGAAATGATCAACTTTTATTTGCAGACACGTGTCAACTGCTTGTTAATAGTTCTGTTCTTGTACCTTTCTTGATATAGCTCTCTGAGAGTTTCCCCTCGCCTATAGTCTGGCAGAATACATGAGCTTGAAAAGTTTCTCACTGAAAGGGTGGGTGCGCCTACTATACTTCCAAAGCTTACCAAGTGAGGCACCCTCAACCTAGTTGGGTATGGGTGTTTCCATGTGTTTCTCTGGATCTTCTCTGGAGAATCATAATACATTTTGAGAAAGCTGCACAATCTAAGATTTAGAATTGAAAATTGAATCAAGATGCACTCTCAGGCTATTCACAAGATTATCAGTACACAGTATACAACATGATTTTAAACATCTTCTAATGTGACTTCGAACTAATGAAAGAAAAAAAAATAAATAAAACCCTACAATACAGCGTCTAATGGAAGAGCATGCTTAAAACTCATCTAGAGTATTGCCCCATTTATTTTCTATTCTTCTTTAAATAGTCACTCACAGAGGCTAAGACAAACCTTTTTCTCCACCTTCTATATCATTTTGTTGAAAATTTTTGCATTTTGGATAATTTGATAATCCAAGGCCTTCAGCATACTTCTTAGGAAGACTTACAGAAGATAGTAACAGAAACATGTATGGTTTTATGAGTGGTTCCACAGAGAGCATAAAGAACCAGAAGAAAGAAAGGAGTGGGATTCAGACCAAATGACCAGTAAGCAAAAATAGTGGAAGTATTTCTCTTCTTTTTTTTTTTAAGATTTTATTTATTTATTTGACAGAGAGAGATCACAAGTAGACAGAGAGGCAGGCAGAGAGAGAGGAGGAAGCAGGCTCCCTGCAGAGCAGAGAGCCCAATGCAGGGCTTGATCCCAGGACTCTGGGATCATAACCTGAGCTGAAGGCAGAGGCTTTAACCCACTGAGCCACCCAGGCACCCCGGAAGTATTTCTTATTATAAAAGGCATGGCCTTAGAGATTACATATTGCCAATGTTATCTATATATGATCTAAGACTACTGGGCCTAATTTGTGAACACACTGGGTTTTTATAAAAGCCATTAGCCTTTTTGCTAAAGCAACACCAACTCAATAGTTTTTCGTTGAAAAGATATATTGATGTTTTTTGATAAGGAAGGGGAAATGTTGCTTGGTTAGTCAATGGTTTGAGAGTAGAGACTTCTAAACACTGCATTAAGGCAAAGGAAACAAAAGTAAAAATAAACTATTGTGGCATCATCAAAATACAAAGCTTCTGCACAAAAAAGGGAAAAGACCAATAAAACTAAAAGGCAATCTATGGAATGGAAGAAGATATTTGCAAATGACATATCAAATAAAGGGCTAGTATCCAAAATATAGAGAGAACTTATAAAACTCAGTACCCCAAAAATGAATAATCCAGTTTAAAAATGGACAGAAGACATCAACAGACATTTTTCAAAAGAAGACATACAGATAACCAACAGACACATGAAAAGATGCTCAACATCACTTGGTATCAGGGATATACAAATCAAAAGCATGATGAGGTATCACCTCACACCTGTCAGAATGGCAAAATCAACTACTCAAGAAACAACAGGTGTTGGCAAGGATGTGGAGAAAAGGGAACCCTTTTGCACTGTTGGTGGGAATGTAAACTGATGCAGCCACCCTGGAAAAGAGTACAGATATTCCTTATAAAGTTAAAAATAAAACTAACCTACAATCTAGCAATTACAGTATTGGGTATTTATCCAAAGGATACAAAAATACTAATTCATAGGGATACATTTACTCCAGTGTTTATAGAAGTATTATCTATAGTAGCCAAACTACAGAAACAGCCCGTGTCCATTACTAGATGAATGGATAAAGAATAAGTGATTATATATATATATATATATATATATATATATCACACACACACACACATATATATAATCGTGTGTGTATGCACATACAACAATGATATATATATGAAATGTGTGTGTATATATACACACACACAACAGAATATTATTTAGCTATAAAAAAGAATGAAATCTTGCCATTTGCACCAATGTGGATAGAACAAAATGGGTCAGTCAGAGAAAAACAAATGCCATATGATTTCACTTATTTTTGGAGCTTAAGAAAAAAAAAAACCAAAAAGGGAAAAAAGAGAGAGAGACAAACCAAGAAACAGACTTGCAACTATCGAGAGCCAACTGATGGTTACCAGAGGGAAGGTGGCTGGGGGAATGGTTTAAACAGGTGATGGGGATTAAGGGGTGTTTTTGTTGTGATGAGCACAGGGTGATATATGGAAGTGTTAAATTGCTATATTTATAACTGAAACTAAAATAACACTGTATGTTACCTAACTGGAATTAAAAACTTAAAACAATAAACGCTGAAGAGTTAACGGCAATCCTAGCAACAAAAGTTAAGTACACATAAATACAATAGTTATTAATCTGTTTGTATTGATTAATCTTTTCCATTTAGCAAATCCATGTCCCTTTAAAGAGCTGAATTTGACTTTATAAAACCATAATCATATTAGCAGAAAGCATGTTAAATTACCAGGTATTGAGCTTCACTTCATTTGAATACCAAGGATTTTGCATATGTAAGAATGATATTTACTGGGGCATCAGGTGGGCTTGGTTGGTAAAGCACATGACTCTTGATCTTGGGGTCGTGAGTTAAAGCCCCACATTAGGTGTAGAGTTCACCTAATATACATATGTGTGTGTGTACACACACACACGCACATATGTATATACATATATGTATATATAATAAATAGTAATTTAATTTAACAATTTAATAATTTAATAAAAATATTAAATATATAATATATAAAATGTTAAATATATATTTTTTATAAAAGAATGATACTTACTAAAAGTATTGCCTACACAGCATTCCAAAAGTGTTTCAAAGTATCTAGAGTGTGAGGGAGATACAAAAAGTGATTTGTGCTAAAATCTAATATAATTTCTGAATAGGCACTTAAAATTTAACATTTCCAAAACTGAACACTTGATTTTTCTCCTTTCCAAAAAACGTGCTCCTTGCCAGTACTCCCAATATAAGTAAACAGCATCATTAGCTCAAGCAAAACCTAGAGTTTATTATTGATTTTGCTCACCCCTCACACATCTTCTTGCCATTGAATTCACCAAGTCCTGCTTGCTTACTCTACAACATAAATTGAGTCTCACCATTTGTCTTGATTTTGACCATTCAGTCCAGGCCACCATCATTTCTCACTTGAACCACCACAACTGAACCCAAAATGTTCTCTCTGCTTGCATGTTAGACTTCCTATATTCTAATCTCTATAGAGTAAAAAACTAATTTTTTAAAAACATAATTTATGTAACACTCTCCTACTCAAAACACACCAATGTGTTAGAGCTCATAGAGGAATTCAGCAACGTGGTAGGATATAAAATCGCACAGAAATCAGTTGCATTTCTGACAATGATACAGAAGAAAGAAATTAAGGAATGATTCGCATTTATAACTGCACCAAAAAACACGATATGCCTAGGAATAAACCTAACCAGAAAGGTAAAGGTTCTGTATTCTAAAAACTACAGAGCAGGTGTGCCTGGGTGGCTCAGCTGATTCAGCATCTGCCTGCACTGGGTGATGGGCATTAAGGAGGGCTTGTGATGAGCACTGGGGGTTATTCTGAACTGATGTATCATTGAACATTATATCAAAGACCAATGATGTACTATAGTTTGGCTAATTGAATATAAAATTAAAAATTGATTTTAAATTAAAAATTTTTAAAAAAGAAACATCTGCCTTTGGCTCAGGTCATGATCCCAGGGTCCTAGAATCAAGCCCCATGACATGCTCCCTGCTCATGAGGAGCCTGCTTCTGTCTCTCTTTCTATCTTGCTATTTCTGTCACTCTCTCTCTCTCTCAAATAAATAAATAATCTAAAAAATAAAGACAACAGAATGTTTATGAAAGAAATTGAGGAAGACACACGAGAAATGGAAAAAGCATCCCATGCTCATGGATTGGAAGAACAAATATTGCTAAAATGTCTATGGTACCTAAAGCATCTACACATTCACTGAAATCCCTGTATCAAAATACCACCAGCATTTTTCACAGAGCTGGAACAAACAATCTTAAAATTAGTATGGAACCAGAAAAGACCCTGTATAGCCAGAGGAATGTTGAAAAAGAAAACCAAAGCTGGTGGCATCACAATGCCAGACTTCAAGCTATATGACAAAGCTGTAGTCATCAAGAAAGTATGGTAGTGGCACAAAAAACAGACACATAGATCAATGGGAAAGAACAGAGAACCCAGAAATGGAACCTCAACTCTATGGTCAACTGATCTTTGACAAAGCAGGAAAGAATACCCAATGGAAAAAGGACAGTCCCTTCATAAATGGTACTGGGAAGATTGAACAGCCACACGCGGAAGAATAAAAGTGGACCATTTTCTTACAGCATACGCAAAGATAAACTGCAAATGGATGAAAGACCTAAATGTGAGACAGGAATCCATCAAAATCCTAGAGAACACAGGCAGAAACCTCTTCGACCTCGGCCACTGCATCTTCTTGCTAGACATGTCTCCAAAGGGAAGGGAAACAAAAGCAAAAATGAACTATTGGGACTTCATCAAGATAAAAAGCTTCTGCACAGCAAAGGAAACTGTCAGCAAAACTAAAGGGCAACCTATGGACTGGGATAAAAAGCTTCTGCACAGCAAAGGAAACAGTCAACAAAACTAAAAAGCAACCTATGGAATGGGAGAAGATATTTGCAAATGACCTATCAGATAAAGGGCTAATATCCAAGATCTATAAAGAACTTATCAAACTCAACACCCCCCAAATCCCAAATAATCCCGTCAAGAAATGGGCAGAAGGCATGGATGGACATGGCCAACAGACTCATGAAAAAACGCTCCACATCACTTGGCATCAGCGAAATACAAATCAAAACCACTATGAGATACCACCACACACCAGTCAGAATGGCTACAATTAACAACTCAGGAACTAACAGATGTTGGTGAGGATGTGGAGAAAGGAGAACCATCTTATACTGTTGGTGGGAATACAAGCTGAGGCAACCACTCTGGGAAATAGTAGGAACGCTTCTCAAGAAGTTAAAAGTAGAGCTTCCCTATGACCCAGCAATTGCACTACTAGGTATTTATCCAAAGGATGTAGACATAGTGATTCAAAGGGCACTTACGCCCCATGTTTATAATAGCAATGCCCGTAATAGCCAAACTGTGGAAAGACCCAAGATGTCCATTGACAGATGAATGGATAAAAGTGCTATGGTATATATTTATATATGGTGGAATATTACTGGGCCATCGAAAAGAAAGAAATCTTGGCATTTGGAACAACATGAATGGAACTAGAGGGCATTATGCTAAGCGAGGTCAGTCAGAGAAAGAGAAATACAAGTTTTCACTCATTTGTGGAATTTAAGAATTAACGTATGATAACAGATGAACATAGGGGAAGGAAATGAAAAATAAAATAAATAAAGACAGAGAGGGAGGCAAACCATAAGAGACTCTTAACAATAAGAAACAAACCATGTTGTGGAGGGGAGATGGATGAAGAAATGGTGTAATTGGGTGATGAGCATTAAGGAGGGCACTTGATATAATGAGCACTGATGAATCACTAAATTTTATCTCTGAAACTAATAATATACTATATATTAATTGAATATAAATAAAATTAAGAAGATTGGGCTGTATGACTAGAGCTATAGTTGAGCAGACTTGAAATTTGACTGTCCTGTTTTCTTCTCTCCTGGAGGTACTTTACAATAACATATCACTATTTGGTGTGAATTTTCAGAGATTCTCAGATGGCTCCCTAAATACCTAATGTGAGTAAGGTATCTCCTAAACACCTCAGCAGTCCACCATCCAGTTTCTAGGGATCTAGAATTTTCAGAAATATTCCAGTTTCCTTGATGCTGCATTCCTGAATCACTTCCTTGCTCTGGCATCTTCTCCATTGTAGACCTATTTAGTATGGCTAACTTTGCAGTTTTCTCTCTGGCTATAACCATGATGTCACAAATCAGTCTACATGTCTAGAATGTAAGAAGGGAGAAGTGGACCTTGAACTCTAATGGGCAAAAAAAGAAATGTAAATTAAATACCTTCGTCAGTGGTAAGGAAGCTGATGGCAAAGCAGATGAAATAATGACAAAATCAAAATCAAAGGCAGATTGTCCATATGCTACATTTAAATAGTACCCTCTTCTCCTGTGTGATGCTGTTTTTTTTCCCTCTAATGTCTACTTGATAGAGATGTGCAGTTATCACCGGCAGTGCAGGCATTGAGAGAGAATCAGGTCAATGAGGGTGGGGGGGGGCAGAAAATGCTATGTAATATAAAGGCAAAAGGAAGTTCTATATGAATCAAAAAGAAAGAGGAAGCAAGTCAACAAGCAAAGCAAAGAAACTAAAAACATTTCACATAGTGCTATGGATATTAAGATAATGAGATTTAGAATAAGTTTTCTAAGGTTGGGAAATAAATATAAGCCTAAGGTAAAAAACAGAAGCAAAACCAATGTACCTTGAGGCAACTAGACAAAGTGCCAGAGACTAGAGACTTTGACAGGACTGGCCTGAAGCCAAGCCATGTTTGCTCTGTTTTCTTTTGTTCTCTTTCCTTCTTGAACTTTCTTCTCTTCTGTCTCATCCTCAGATACCCTCTCTCTTACTGATAACAGCTAGCTAATCTGATAAACAAATTCATAGTGATGGATTAAAGATGTAGCAAAAAGAACTCAGGCTTTGGTGTCAGACAGACCTGGGCTCAGATCCCAATTCTGCCTCTTTCTTAATCCATATCTTAGATGTGTGGTCTTGGGTGGCTTTCTTAAAATATCTTAGTTGATGTGTTTTTTTTTTTAAAGATTTTTATTTATTTATTTGATAGAGAGAGATCACGAGCAGGCAGAGAGGCAGGCAGAGAGAGAGGGGGAAGCAGGCTCCCCGCCGAGCAGAGAGCCCGATGTGGGGCTTGATCCCAGGACCCTGAGATCATGACCCAAGCTGAAGGCAGAGGCCTAAACCATTGAGCCACCCAGGCGCCCCTAGTTGATGTGTTCTTAAAATGGGAGTAATATCCACCACACTGCATTGCTGTGAAGATTAAAGTAATGTCTATAAGTTACCTAGAAGAGTACCCTGGATATACTAGTGACTTAATAAATGGGACAGCTGTTTCACAATCAACATATTCGTCTCTTCTCAAAAGTATATTTATAATTTCATATGAATTTTCATTGTACCAGAAGAATATAAGTAGATTTCAAGGGCCTGGGATGACTCTTTTAGGCCACTATCATTACTAACATTTGTTAAGTTTATAGAATGTCCTGGGTCTCTTGTTAAGGACTATAAGGATTATAATTTCATCTAATCTTAACAACCCTACGAACTAGATACCATTACTATTTCCATTTTATGAAAGAGGGAACTAAGTCACAAAAAGATTATAGGTAACTTGACCAAGGTCATAGAGCTAGAAATTTGAATAGTCAAGGTTCTACTAATGTTCTATTCAAACATAGTGACATAAAACTATGCTATGGAAAGACTCTCCTACAAAGGTTACCAAGGTGCTAAGTGTTTACACTTGGCAAATGACTTCTGTACTCCTGCTCTAATGATCTAACCAACAAATTAAGATGCCAAGGGTTAAAGTCCGCCATGATAAAAATAGCTACCATTTGTTGAGTACATATGCCGGGTAACATTTTATGCACTCTATATACATGATCATATTTACACGATTTACAGAGAGTGATTGGGTAGTGTGTTGTTGATCTTATTCCCATTTCACAGAGGAAAACACAGAGGCTTAGAGAGTTCAGGTAACTTGCTCAGGATTATAGAGTTAAGAAGCTATAAAACTAGGATCAAAACCACTGGTTGTCTTCTACTAGGCTGTGTCAGAGATTGTGCATCTTTCTCATACATGATTGTGCAGGGGAGAACAGTTCTGCTCACTCCTCCCCTGAGCACTACTGGCTCAGCTAGGAAGTTCAAACCTAAACCTCAAAGCCATTTTCCATCAGGGATAACTTGTATTAATCAGTGGGAGTATTCACTTGAAAGTGTCACTTTGGAACTAACGCCTTTACTGTTTGCAAAGGTAGAAACGATTTTTGTGAGGGTTTCTTTCTTTTTTTTTTTTACTTTTATTTTGGTATGAGTCATACTGCTGGCTAGTTTCACTGAAAACCAACTATAATCTGGCTTCATCCCCAAGGATAATAAAATACCTAGTATAATGGTTTATAAGGAAAGAATGGGTTCTACATTCCTGTTTGATTTTGGAAATTTCTTTATTGAAGTTTTGAATATAATTTTCACTAACTATAATAATCATAAAGGAAGTTAGAGTTCTTCATCTCAAGTCCATATAACTCATAGAGATTGAGGAACTACATGGTGCCTGAACCTGTATTAGGCTTTAAGAATTCAATTATGAGGATAGGTTGTGTTCCTAGTCTCTTAGACCTTACTGGCTAACAATAAGACCTACTGATTCTACTCCTTATTCACTCATTCATGTATTCATCAGACATTTGTTGAGCATGTACTATGTGCCAGGCATTATGTTGGTCATTGTGTGTGGATAAAAACAAATAATAATTAATATGTATTAAGCATTAGTATGTGCCTAGTACTGATTTAAGTACATTACATGCATTAACTCATGCAATCCTCCTAGCAACCATTTGAGATAGGTTCAATTATCTCATTTTATAAATGACAAAATGGGCATTGGCAGGTCAAATAATCTGCCCAAGTCCAAAGTGGTGGAGCCAGGCAGTTATTCCAGACGTTTCACTCTTAGCTACTATGTTAAACTGCTTACAAAAGTGAATGAAAAATAGTCAATGTCTTTAAGGACCTCAGAGTACAGCAAAATAGACTAAAAATTTAAATCAAGCACTTGTAATGCACTGTGATTTATGATATGGGATTTATAGGATGTCATAAGAGTATGTTACAGGGCTACCTAACATTGTATAGAGAGCTTAGAAATGAACATCTGAACTGAGACTTGAAGTATGAAAGTGAGCTATCAAAACAAAGGGACAAATAGGATGGGTATGTGGGTAGGGAAGAAATGAAGACTCACTCAGAAGTGTATTTCAAGACACATAGACCAATGGAAAAAAGTAGAGAGCCCAGATATGGACCCTCAGCACTATAGCCAAATAATTTTTGACAAAGCAGAAAAAACACCCAGTGGAAAAAAGACAATATCTTCAATAAGTGGTGCTGGGGAAATTGGACAGCTATGTGTAGAAGAACGAAACTTGACCATTCTCTTATACCACACACAAAGATAAACTCAAAATGGATAAAAGGCCTCAATATGAGGCAGGAATCTATCAAAATCCTAGAGGAGAACATAGGCAGTAACCTCTTTGACATCGGCCACAGCAACTTCTTTCAAGACATGTCTCCAAAGGCAAAGGAAACAAAAGCGAAAATGAACTTTTGGGACTCTATCAAGATCAAAGGCTTCTGCATAGCAAAGGAAACAGTCAACAAAACAAAGAGGCAATCCACGGAATGGGAGAAGGTATTCGCAAATGGCACTACAGACAAAGGGCTGATATCCAAGATCTATAAAGATCTTCTCAAACTCAACACCCAAAAAACTAATAATCAAGTCAAAAAGTGGGCAGAAAACATTAAAAGACACTTCTCCACCTACCCACTTAAGCCCCCATGTTGCATCACCACTTCCTCATATCAGGGAGATCATATGATATTTGTCTTTCTCCGCTTGACTTATTTCGCTAAGCATGATACGCTCTAGTTCCATCCATGTTGTCGCAAATGGCAAGATTTCGTTTCTTTTGATGGCTGCATAGTGGGTAGGAGAAGAATCCATGAAACAAGATGGGATAGGGAGGGAGACAAACCATAAGTGACTCTTAATCTCACGAAACAAACTGTGGGTTGCTGGGGGGAGGGGGGTTGGGAGAAGGGGAGTAGGGTTATGGACATTGGGGAGGGTATGTGCTTTTGGGTAAATTGGAAGGGGAGATGAACCATGAGAGACTATGGACTCTGAAAAACAATCTGAGGGGTTTGAAGTGGCGGGGGGGTGGGAGGTTGGGGTACCAGGTGGTGGGTATTATAGAGGGCACAGCTTGCATGGAGCACTGGGTGTGGTGAAAAAATAATGAATATTGTTTTTCTGAAAATAAATAAATTGGAAACTGAAAAAAAAAAGACACTTCTCCAATGAAGACATACAAATGGATAACAGACACATGAAAAAATGTTCAGCATCAATAGCCATCAGGGAAATTCAAATCAAAACCACATTGAGTGGTTTAGAATGAAGATGAACTTACACTGATTAGAATGGCAAAAATTAACAAGGCAAGAAACAACAAGTGTTAGAGAGAAATGTGGAGAAAGGGGAACCCTCTTACACTGTTGGTGGGGATGCAAGTTGGTGCAGCCACTTTGGAAAACAGTGTAGATATTCCTCAAAAAATTAAAAATAGACCTACCCTATGACCCAGCAATTGCACTACTGGGTCTTTATCCCAAAGATACAGATGTAGTGAAAAGAAAAGCCATATGTACCCCAATGTTCATAGCAGCAATGTCCACAGTAACCAAACTATGGAAAAGGGCCAAGATGTCCTTCGACAGATGAATGGATAAAGAAGCTGTGGTCCATATACACAATGGAATATTACTCAGCCATCAGAAAGGATGAATACTCAACTTTTGCATCAACATGGATGGGACTAGAGGAGATTGTGCTGAGTGAAATAAGTCAAGCAGAGAGAGTCAATTATCATATGGTTTCACTTATTTGTGGAACATAAGGAACAACATGGAGGACAGTAGGAGAAGAAAAGGAAAAGTGAAGGGGGAGAAATTGGAGGGAGAGATGAACCACAAGAGACTGTGGACTCCAAGAAACAAACTGATGGTTTTAGAGGAGAGGGGATGGGGGAATGGGTGAGCCTGGTGGATATTAAGGAGGTCACATATTGCATGGAGTACTGGGCGTTATATGTAAACAATGAATCTTGGGACACTACATCAAAAACTAAGGATGTATTGTATGGTGACTAACGTAACAATAAAAAATTAAAAATAGAGAAAAAAGAAGTGTGTTTCAAGCAGAGGGGACAATATGTACAAACAGAAATTAATTTATTATAACTGGTATATTTAGTATTATTGGGGTATATCGGTTGAGGCTAGAGAATTAGGTTTTAGATCATGCAGGTTTATTTAGGTCATGTTAAGAAATTTAGATGTTATCCAAAATACAATATAAATTCACTGAATAGATTAAAGCAAGAGAGTGACAGTAATTTACATATTTTCATATTTACATTTTAAAATGATTGTTCCAGTTTTAGTGTGGAGAATGGAAAGAAGGGGCAGGAAGGCCAACTTTCACAAATTAAAAAAATGTGTTTTCACAAATCAATAGCTGAATATGTGATGCGTACCTGAACAGTTCCCATTTCCTTCTTGGAAATTTTCTATGATGGTAGTTATCCAAATTTCTGGTTCCTGTGGCCCTGATTTTTCCTATCCTCCCAATGTGCATGAAAGCAGCATAATGGATATATTTTTGGCTAAAGATCTCATTCTAACCATTGCTTTAGAAGGGAAGAATAACCAGTCAGTTCATCTTTGTGTTTTTTTTTTCTATTTATGTTTTTAGTTTAGAGAAAATAGTTTGCCAATTGAATAAAACAGCTTATGCTTATTTCAGTATGATACAGTTAAACACTTTTGGGGGGGTATTAGTTTCATTATACAGATAAAGTTCCTGAGGCAAACCTGAGTATAAGACAGTTTAGTATAAGACAGAGCTACTCAAGTTTTGTTATCTCCTTGATTTATCCTGCTGCCTTTAGATAAGATGTGTGTTTATTACTTTTGTTCACAGATGAAAATGCTGAATAAGCCAAAGGCATTTCAGGGAAAGGCAAAATATAGAATTCATACAACTATGTAAGATAATTCCTTGAATTTCATAGCTCATGCCAAATATTGTATCTTGAATAAATATATAATATAGCTCAACAATAGGATTTGTGGTATGTCCCCAAAAGGTATCTAGAACGTCTAGAATCTAGATGAGAATAAGTGAGAAAAAGATAATTGTGCTGCATTAAATCCACTTGACTGAATAGAGGTCTATAGAGACTTTAGCCACTATCCACATAGTTCAGGTCTTCTTACCAAGTTGGAGGTTCTATGCTGAAAGAGCATTTTGCCATGAGTAGAATATACTGGCTGGAAAGACTTTCTACCCAAACCCAAGCTATAACAGAGTTTACCATCACTAATACAATACATACAGATACACAGACATACTTTACAACTCAAATTTTGCCTCTTGTGTTAGCAGCAAAACATCTGAGAAAATGAAGGAAAATTTAAGTGAGGGAATATGGCATGCTTCTTCTTTGTGCTTTTGTTGTTGGTATGTTCCTTCTGACCTTAAAATTCAGAGACGAAACTCCCACATGAAGCAGAGACAGCTAGTCTAATGCTTCTTATCAACAAAGACTTAGAAGGCATGGCTTTCACCACTACTCATATCTGCCAAATGGCAATGCTGAAACAGCATGGGGATAAGACCAATGAACCCAAACTTGCTGCTTTGTGTCTAAATCAATCTTTGTGTCATCTGTGTCCTCAGCAACTTATCAGAACCACAGTAGCTATCAGAAGAGTAGTGGAAGATGTGGATGGAGACTGTAATTCCACAGAATAACTAACTTCACTGTGAGTCAGCTTGTTCCCTGAACAACCATTCTTTCTTCCCCTTCATACCCCACAAACTTAAGAGCTTAGTACTTATTTTTATCGAGCTTAGTACTTATTTTTATCCCCCTGAGGTATGTGTAAGAAGAAATGAGGTATAATGGAAAGAGCATAGGAGTACTTCCTCTGCTCTCTGTGTGAAATTTGGGTCACTCAGCCTTTCAGAACCCCATATGCAAAATGAGGATAATAATTATTGTTCCATTAGAGATATTAAACATGAAGATATTTGTAAAAACACTTTGCAAATGCTAAGTAACATAGTCACTCAGATTCTATGAGACTCAGTTTCCCCATCTAGAAAAATGAATGTGTTGGAAAAGGTGACTTCTAAATGTACTTTCAACTCTAACATAATCATCCAAAATATCATAAAATTTTTCTGTTCCATAACAATATTTACTCAGATTATCTTTCACTCAAAATTGAATACTCAAGGAGTGCCTGAGTGGCTAAGTCAGTTGAGCATCCAACTCTTGGTTTCAGCTCAGGTCATAATCTAAGGGTCATGAGATTGAGCCCCAGATCTGGCTCTGCACTCAGTACAGAGTCTGCTTGAGAGAGTCTCTCTCTCCCTCCCTCTCTGCTCTTCCCCCACTCACGTTCTCTCTCTCTCTTAAATAAATAAATAAACTATTTAAGGTGGGAGAAATCCTATGGTATTTGTCTTTCTCTAACTGACTAACTTCGCTTAGCATTATAATCTCTAGCTCCATCTATGTCATAGTTAAGGCAAGTTTTTATTCTTTTTATGGCTGAATAATATTCCATTTTATATATATATATATATATATATATGTGTGTGTGTGTGTGTGTGTGTGTGTATATTCCATTGTATATATATACCATATCTTCTTTATCCATCCATCTATCAGTGAACACTTGGGCTGCTTACATGTCTTCGCTATCCTAAATAATGCTGCTATAAACATAGAGGTACACCTATCCTTTTGAATCAGTGTTTTTTTATTTCTTTGGGTAAATACCCAGTAGTGTGACTGCTAGATCTTAGGTGTTCCTATTTTTATTGTTGTTGTTCCATCTTTATTGAGATAAAATTGACACATAACACTGTGTGTGTTTAAAGTGTACATTGTGGGGGCGCCTGGGTGGCTCAGCTGGTTAAAGCCTCTGCCTTCGGCTAAGGTCATGATGCCAGGGTCCTGGCATCAAGTCCAACATCAGGCTCTCTGCTCTGTGGGGAGCCTGCTTTCTTCTCTCTCTCTGCCTGCCTCTCTGCCTGCTTGTGGTCTCTGTCTGTCAAATAAATAAATAAAATCTTTAAAAAAATGTACATTGTGATGATTTGATACACATATATATTAGAAGATTATTAGGACAATAAAGTTATTTAGCATCTCCATCAACTTGCATAATTACATTTCTCACTCATTATTTTTTTATTCTTCTAAGATTTTATTTAAATTCAAGTTAGTTGACATAGAATGTAGTTTTGGTTTCATAAGAAAGAAAACAAATAAGCAAAGGGAAAAAACAAGAGAGAGGGGGACAAAATAAGAAACAGACTCTTATATAGAGAACAAAATGAAGGTTACAAGAGGGGAGGGGTGGAGGGATCAGTAAAATACATGATGGGGATTAAGGAGTATAATTTTTGTGATGAACACAGGGTGATGTGGAAGTACTGAATTACTGTATTGTACACCTAAAACTAATATAATGCTTTATGTTAAGTAACTGGAATTAAAATTCCAGTTTTGGAATTAAAAAAAATATTTTAAAAAAAGGAAAGAGAGTGATCCAATGTCCTCCCCTAACCCCCAAAACCTGTAAGTAGATGCAGACAACTGACTTACAGATTTCAGCACCATAGGGATAGAGGTAATGAAACCGAGAGTAAAGAATCAAACCAGAGAATCTCCTCTCTCCCAAGAACTTGCTGTAAAAACTAATCAGGTGCATCTCAGGGAAGAAGAAAAACTTGCAATGCCAGGAAGATGATAGTTATTTATCAGTCCCTACTACAGCAACGGAGACTCAAATAGGCTGGCAGGATATTGAATAGAAGTCAGCAGAGATGGATTCTGCCAGACCAAGGGACCCTGAGGACAGACCTTTCAGCCACAGCCTTAGTAGCACAATTGCGCAGCTGTGTGATGGATGGCAACTCCAGTGGCATGGGAATTAGCTGTTTTAAACCACCTTGGTGCGTGTCTGTGTTTTCCACACAGGGGGCTGACCCGAAGGGGATGGCTTCTTACCTTGCCATTTGCTACAGGGATTTGTGGATTGTGGGAAAAGGCCTGTTTGATTCTGGTTGAATGAATTTAAGAGAGCAATCATTCAAAATGCATCCATTTAACTCATATTTATTGTGAACCCACTATGTGTTTGTGCTTGGTACTGGGAGTATAGCACTGAATAAAAATCCTGTTCTCATTCTGGTTTGTGGAACATAACAAAATAAGTAGTAAGTAAAACATATAGTGCATTTAGTTGGTGATAAGTGACATAGAGGAAAATAAAGCAGAGAGGGGATAGAGTGTGTGGGGGGCAGGTTGGGGGGATTTATAATTTTATATAAAGAGGTGAGGATTGGCTTAACTGAGAAGGCTGCATTTGAGTGAAGTCTAAGAGAAGGTGGGGATATTAACTGTTCTGATATCTCGGGAATAAAAATTTTAGGCAATGGGAATAAGAAGTACAAAGGGGCTTGCAGTAGGAGTATAGCTGATAGGTTCAAGGAACAGTGAGGAGGTTGGGTTATTATAGAAGAGCAAACAAGGCATATGATAGGAAAAAAGATCAAAGGTCAGATTAAGTAGCTTCAGAAGCCATTGTAAAGATGTTGGCTTTTAATATGGGTGAGATGAGAGGGTATTGAAGGTTTCTAAATTATGTAATTCATAATTTCAGAGGATCACCCTGTTGTGTGATGAATAGACTGGAGGGAAGTAAGAAAGAAAACTGAGAATAATTAGGAGACTGTTGCAATAGTCCAAATGAAGTAATGATGATTTGGGGACTAAGGTAGTAATGACGGATGTGGTGAGAAGTGATTGAATTCTGTATATGTTTTGAAGGTGGAGCCATCAGGATTTTCAGACAAACTTGACATGAGAATGTTAAAAAAAAATGGGTCAGGGCTCCTGGATGACTCGGTCAGTTAAGCACTCAATTCGTGATTTCGGCTCAGGTCATGATCTCAGGTCATGAGATCAAGCCCTGCATTGGGCTCTGTGCTGAATATGAAACCTGCTTGAGATTTTTCTCTCCCTCTCCCTCTGTCTCTCCTACCTTTCTCTCCCCCTCTCTCTCTGTCTGAAAATAGGAGAAAAAAAACAATAATGGGTCATGTTTAACTATAAGGATTTTGACCTTGTTAATAAAAAGATGCAGTGGCCAATAACTGAGGTGGGAAAGAGTATAAGGAACAAAGTTTTAGGGTTGATAATCATGGGTTCAGTTTTAGACATATTAAGTTCTAAATTTAATTAGAGATGTCAAGTAAATCTGTTTATAAAGGTCTGATTTTATGGGAGAGGTCCAGCTTAGATATGTTAATTTATGAATCATTAGTTCATAGTCTGGATGAGATCACCCAAGGAGGTAAGAGGTGCAAGGATTAATGCCTGAAGTAATGTAACATTAAGGAGTCAGAAAAATAAAGCCCACATTTGTTAAATAAATACTAGTTGTTCTAAAAAGCAATTGCTAAATGTTGTTTTTTAAAATAGGTTCCATGCCCAGCAGGGGGCTTGAACTCACTACACTGAGATCGAGAGTCATACGCTTTACCAACTAAGCAAGCCAGGCACCCCTAATTTTTTGAAAAACAGAAGTTCAACTCTTTCTTGTGCAAATTCCAAAATGGATGCTAGTGATAGAGTGGGGGCTTTTCTCCAGTGACCTAACTTGTGCTTCTGCTATCCTTAATTACTGCACTTTCCAGGTCACAATCACAATATTAAACTTCATCATAGTGTATCAGGCTGGTAGGAGAAGAGTGAACTTGGAGGATTGTGAGTGGGAGTATTTTATGGGCCAGACTTGAAATATGAGCATATAACTCATACTCATTTTCCATTAGTAAAAACTTGTTTATGTGGCCACGATGAAAAGCAGGGAAGCTGGGAAATGTAGTTGAAGTGTACACCAAAGAAAGGAGGAAATGGGTTTAGTGAACAGCTAGCCAGTTTCTGCTACAAAGAAAAACTAGCAAAGGATATGAAGATGAGTACCCTGTGGAATAGGAGAGTATGGTGTCAGGAGTGAAGTATTAAAAACTATTTTTTCCCTGAAGGGGAGAGTGATGGATTGAGTAACATGATACATAAAAATTGACCATTGGATTTAATATGGCATGTGTCAGGGGTACCTTTCAAGACCAATTTTTGCAGGGTAGGGGTGGGGAAAGTCCAACTGGAATAGATTCTAGAGAATGCAAAGGGAGTGATTAGAGACTGTATAGACATTTATTTTGCAAAGTCTCTTAATCCTTCCAGCCAGAAGTGCTGTCCTGTGTCTTGGGATTGTACATAAGCAGCTCTACAGAAGAAAATATGTTCCTTAGCTTTACATAGTGAAGATGAAGATTATGGACAATTTTACTGGTTTTACCTGGACAAGATTGTGTCCAGCTAGACTTTCAAATATGAGATAAAACGAGTTCCAGGAGTGATGTTACCAATATGATGGAGTAGGACACCCTAGCCTTTATCACTGGAGTCCAGAAGGAGAAGAAAGGAATAAAGAGAAAACTTATTTCAAGAAATAATTGTTGAGGACTTCCAGGGAAAATGGCAGAATAGGAGGATCCTAAGCTCACCTCATCTCATGGACACAACAAGGTAACACATGCATCAGTGTAAATAACCCAGAAAACAACATGAGGCCTGGCAGAACAGACACTCCACAACTAAATGTAGAGAAGAAGCCACATTAAAGAGGGTAGGGAGGGTAGAAAGGCAAACAGGGGCCAAATGGACCCAAGAGACTATCCATGGAGAGGAGGGATGACATGGGCACAGAGAGAGAAGCAGGTCAGCTACCCCACACATGGGATATCCACATAGGGAAGATGAATCCCCATAATATTTGGCTTTGGAAATCAGAGAGGCCTAGCAATTAGTGGGGTTTAACATCTGGATCTTTAAAAACTAGTAAGCTTGGCTCTGGGAGGGCTTGAGGGTGACTAGAATTTGAGACTCCCCACCCCACTCTTAAAGAGATAGTACAACAACTCTGTGGAGATATGACATAGAAGCAATAGTTTGGGAAAAAAATGACTGGGGTATGTGGGAAGGACATTTATTTACTAATCTCAGAGAGTGCTGGAAGAGGAGGCATCTGTGAGAGATCTCTCCAAGGACAAAAGAGCTGAAAGGTGTCATTTCCCTCTTCTGCCCCAAGTCTAGATACAGGGATACCTGTGAAACGAGCCAAACACAACACTTTCCACCTAGTTTGCTAACAGTGGGCTTGCCCTGTGTCCTTCTGTAGATCAGGCACCCTTCAATATCCCCTTGCCAGCTACAAGCCTGGAAGAGGGAAAGCAGTCCTTACAGGGGCCAGCATCACTCCAAAGTGATTTCTGACCCAGGCATAGGGGAAGATAACCACACATACCAGTCCAACTGTGGCCCCAGCAGTAGTAGGTTTGTGGCAGACATTTGCTCTGATTGCAGGCCCTGCCCACCAATGAAAGCTTCTCAGGGGACAACACAGGAAAAACCCTCTGCAGTTTGGTGCTACTGCATTTCTGGAAAATGCCTGGTCTAACTCAACTCAAGCCCCAGTTGGTTCCAGACTGGCCCCCAAACAACACAGGAATCAAACCCTGCCCACAATAGGCAAAGAGAGCCATTGCAGACATTTGGACTGCAAGCTTGGCTCAGCCATAAATAGTAGGTCACATGCAATATTGATAGGACCCCCCCCCGAAGTGGCTGGTTTGGGTCAACAGGTGACTTTGCACTACAGGGTACTACAGAACCACTTCTTCATAAGGCTACTATTTTCAAGAGTAAGATATGTAGCTGACTTTCCTAAAACATAGAAATAGGGAGTTAGACAAAGTGAAGAGACAGAGAAATATGTCCCAAATGAAAGAATAGGAGAAAATCATAGCAAGAAAGCTAAACAAAATGGAGATTAAGTTATATGTCTAATAGAGAATTTAAAGTAATGGTCATAAAGATACTCACTAGACATGAGAAAAGAATGGAGAACCTCAGTGAGACTCTCAACAAAGAGGTAGAAAACATGAGAAAGAACTAATTAGAGTTGAAGAAGTCAATAATTGAAATTAAAAACATACTTAGAAGGATAAATAGACTAAGGGAAGCAGAATAACAAATCAATGACTTGGAGGACAGAGTAATGGAAAGCAACCAATCTGAACAGGAGAGATGGAGAGAGAGAGAGAGAGAGATAATAAAAATGAAAATAGACATACTTAGGGAACTCAGTGACACCATCAAGGGTAATAACAGTTCATGATATAGGGAAGAGGCAGAAAATGTATTTGAAGAAGTAATGTCTGAAAACAGTCTGGGGAGGCAAACAAAAATCCAGATCCAGGAGAGAGCCCCCAACAAAATCAACCCAAGGAGGTCCACAACAAGACACATAGTAATTATATGGCAAAAATAATGATAAAGAGAGAATTTTAAAAGCAGAAATAAAATAGAATACAACTACATACAAGGGAAACCCCATAAGGCTATCAGCTGATTTTTCAGGAAAACTGTGCAGGCCAGAAAGGAGTGGCATGATATATTCAAAATGCTGAAAGAAGGTGTGCCTGGGTGGCTCAGTGGGTTAAGCCTCTGCCTTCAGCTCAGGTCATGATCTCAGGGTCCTGGGATCGAGCCCTGAATTGGGCTCTCTGCTCAAAAGGTAGCCCGCTTTCCCTTGCCTTTCTGCCTACTTGTGATCTCTGTCAAATAAATAAATAAAATCTTTTTAAAAAATGCTGAAAGAAAAAAACCTTGAAACAAAGCATATGCTATCCAGCAAGGCTATCTTTCAAAAACAGAAGAAAAGATAGAGTTTCCTAGACAAACAAAAGGTAAAGGAATTCATCATCACTAAACCAGTCCTATGAGAAATGTTAAAGGGGATTTTTTGAATGAAAAGGAAAGAACATAAGTATGAGTATAAAAATAGGAAGCACAAGAGCAGTAAAATTAAGTATATGTATAAAAATTAGTTAAGGGATCCATAAAATAAAAGGATATAAATAAAGTACTGCCATATATCTGAAATGTGGGAGATGAGAATAAAGAATGGGTTTAAAGTTAAGTGACCATCAATTTAATATAGACTGCTATATGCACAAACTGTCATATATAAACCCAATGATAACCACAAATTGAAAAACAGTAATAGAAGGGTGCCTGCATGGCTCAGTTGGTTAAATGTCTGCCTTCAACTCAGGTCATGATCTCAGGTCCTGGGATCAAGCCCCACATCAGGTTCCCTGCTCAGTGGGGAATCTGCTTCTCCTACTCCCTCTCCCTCTGCCTCATCTGCCGTGCTCATGCTCTGTCTCTATCTCTCTCTCAAATAAAGAAATAAAAATCTTTAAAACAAAAACAAAAACCAGTAATAGATATGCAAAAAATAAAGAGAAAGGAATCCAAGTACATCCTAAATAAAGACAACAAACTGCAAGAGAAGAGAGCAAGTGAAGAAAGCAACAGAGAAGAACTACAAAAACAACCATAAAAAAGTAACAAAATCATAATAAGTATATACCTATCAATAATTACTTCGAAAGTAAATGGACTAAATGTTCCAATCAAAAGGAATATGGTGACAGAACAGATTTTTTAAAAAACAAGACCCATCTATATTCTGCCTACAAGAGACTCATTTCAGACCTAAAGACACATAAAATTAAAAGTGAAAGAACAGCAAACAATTTATTATGCAAATGGAAATGAAAAGAAAGTTAGGGTAGCAATACTTCTATCATAAAAAATAGACTTTAAAACAAAAATCATAACAAGAAACAAAGAAGGACACTATATAATAATAATAATTAGAACAATCCAACCAAGAAGATATAACAATTGCAAATATTCATGCACCCAACACCAACATGGAAGCACTTAAATACATAAAGTGGATCACAAACATGGAGGAAGCAGTCAGTAGTAATACCATAATAGTGGGGACTTTAACACCCCATTTACATTAATAGATCATCCAATGAGAAAATCAATAAGGAAACAGAGGCTTTGAGTGACACACATTGGACCAGATGGATTTAAGAGATATATTCAGAACATTCCAGCCTAAAATAGTAGAATACACATTCTTTTCTAGTGCACAAGGAACATTCTCCAGAATACATCACATGTTAGGCCACAGAATAAGCCTCAACAAACTGTAAAAGATTGAAGTCATACTATGCATCTTTCCCCAACATAATGCTGTGAAACTAGAAATCAACCACAATAAAAAAAAATCAGAAAGAACACAACAACACAGAAGTTAAATAAAATGCTACTGGACAATGAATGTGTGAACCAAGAAGTCAAAGAGGAAATAAAAAATTGCGTGAAATAAATGAAAATGAAAACACAACAGTGTAAAATCTTTGAGATGCAGCAAAAAGCTGTTCAAAGAAGGAAGTTTATAACAATACAGGACTACCTCAAGAAGCAAGAAAAATCACAAATAAACAACCTAAACTTACACTTAGAGGAGCTAGAAAAAGAACAACAAACAAAACCCAAAACCAGTAGAAGAAAATAATGAGTTTACAGCAGAAATAAGCGAAACAGAAACTAAAAAACTAGTATAACAGATCAATGAAACCAGGAGTTGGTCCTTTGAAAAGATCAAATTGACAAAACTTTAGCCAGACTCATTGAAAAGAAAAAGAGAAAGAGAGTACTTAAATAAACAAAGTCACGGATGAAAGAAAAGAAATAACAAGTAACATCACAGAAATACAAAGGATTGTAAGAGAATATTATGAAAAATTGCCTGTCAACAAGTTGGACAACATGGAAGAAGTGGGCAACTCCTGAAAACATATAACCTCCACAAAGTGAATTAGGAAGAAATAGATAACTTGGGCAGACCAATTACCAGCAATGAAGTTGAATCAGCAATCAAAAAACTTCCAAGAAACAAAAGCCCAGAACCAGATGACTTCGTAGGTGAATTCTACTAGACATTTAAAAATGAGTTCATACCTATTCTCAAAGAACTCCAAAAAATAAAAGAGGAAAGAAAGCTTCCAAATTCATTCTATGAGGCCAGCATTACCCTAATACAAAAACCAGATAGACACCACAAAAAAAGAGAACTACAGGTCAAAATCTCTGATGAACATAATGCAAAAATCCTCAACAAAATATTAGCAAGATGAATCCCACAATATATTAAAAAATATTTTATCACCATCAAGTGAAACTTATTCCCAGGATGCAATGGTAGTTCAATATTTGCAAATCAATCATGATACATCACATCAACAAAAGAAAGGATAAAAAACATGATCATTTCAATAGATTCAGAGAAAGCACTGGACAAAGTACAAAGTACAATGTCCATTCATAAAAACCCTCAACAAAGGTGTAGAGGGAACATATCTCAACATAATAAAGGCCATATTTAAAAAACTCACAGCTAATATCATACTCAGTGGTGAAAAACAGAGCTTCCCATCTCCTGCCTAAGATCAGAAACAAGATAAGGATGTCCACTCTCACTACTTTTATTCAACATAGTACTGGAAGTCCTAGCCACAGCAATTGAACAATAAAAACAAATAAAAGACATACAGATGGGGAAAGAAGAATTAAAACTTTCTCTATTTGTCAATGAAATGGTACTGAATATAGAAAACCCTCAAGACTCCACCAAAAATCTACTAGAACTGATAAGTGAATTCAGTAAGATTTTAAGACACAAAGTTAATATACAGAACTCTATTGTATTTCTATACACTAATACTGAAGTAGCAGAAAGAAAAATTAAGAAAACAATTCCATCTACAACTGCGCCAAAAACAATAAAATACCTAGGAACAAGCTTAACCAATGATGTGAAAGAACTATACTCTAAGAACTATAAAACACTGATGAAAGAAATTGAAGACAACACAAACAAATGGGAAAATATTCTATGTCCATTGATTGCAAGAACAAATATTGCTAAAATGTCCATCCTACCCAAAACAATCTACAGATTTAATGTAATCCCTATCAAAATACCAATAACATTTTTCACAGCATTGGAACAAATAACCTTAAAATTTGTATGGAACCACAAAAGACCTTGAATAGCTAAAGGAGTCTTGAAAAAGAACAGAACTGGAGGTATCACAAGCTCAGATATCAAGTTATGCTACAACTGTAGTAATCAAAACAGTATGGCACTGACACAAAAATAGACACATAGGTCAATAGAACAAAACAAAGATCCCAGAAGTAAACCCACAATTATATGGTCAATCAATCTTCAACAAAAGAGGCAAGGATATGCAATGGGAAAGATAATCTCTTCAAAAAATGGTGTTGGGAAAACTGGGTAGCTACATGGAAAAGAATGAAACTGGACTGGTTTCTTACACCACACATAAAAATAAACTCAAAATGGATTGATAACCTGAATGTGACCTGAAAGCATAAAAATCTTAGAGCACAGGCAGTAATTTCTCTGACATCAGTCATAACAATATTTTCCTAGCTATGTCTTTGAAGCAAGGGAAACGAAAGCAAAAATAAGCTATTGGGATGACATCAAAATAGAAAGCTTCCACACAGCAAAGAAAACAATCAACAAAACTAAAAGGCAACCTACAGAATGGGAGAAGATATTTGTAAATGGCATATCCAATAAAGGGTTATTATCCAAATTATATAAAGAACTGATACAACTCAATACCTAAAAAAAACCAAATAATCCACTTAAAAATGGGCAGAAGACATGACAAACATTTTTTATTTATTTTTTTATAAACATATAATGCCTTATTAGCCCCAGGGGTAGAGGTTTATGAATCATCAGGTTTACACACTTCACAGCACTCACCATATCACATACCCTCATACATCTTTTTAACAAAACCCGTGTATTGGATTATCCACAGCAATGGCATTCATACCGGTCGAGAACTGGACACTTCTCAAACGCCATCAACAGTAAAATCAATAAGTAGATTGTGATCATTCACACAACAAAATGCTACCCACTTAAAAAAAGGGACAACCTCCACTTACTCAACCACACTTGAATATATCTCAGAAATGTAATACGGAGAAGTAGAAGCCAGCAGGAAGAAAGCACGTGGTATGATTCAATTTATCAGGAGTAGAAGTCCAGAGAGTGAACAACCCTTGGGGACGTGACAGTAACTGGAAAGAAGAAGAGGGTATCCTCTGGGGTCTTCAGACTGATCTTGGTGGTTGTAAAAATTTACCAAGCTGAATGTACAACACTTCTCTGCACGTATGTGATACTTCAGTAAGTAAGCATGTCAATAATAATTCAAACAAACAAACCAAAAAAAGAAATGAAAAGACAATGTACCCACCTTTATGTTTATAATTATCACTACCTCTTTGTAAAATGAGAATATTGATATTATTCCTATAATTTTCTAATTTTACTAATACAATGAGAAATACTTGGTCCCAAACTATTGTTGCAGTTTTTAGCAACTGTTAAATTATTTTATGTTTTTTTTAAATTTATTTTTTATTTTCAGCATGACAGTATTCATTATTTTTGCACCACACCCAGTGCTCCATACAATCTGTGCTCTCTATAATACCCACCACCTGGTACCCCAACCTCCTACCCCCACCCCTTCAAAACCCTCAGATTGTTTTTCAGAGTCCATAGTCTTTCATGGTTCACCTCCCCTTCCAATTTCCCCCAACTCCCTTCTCCTCTCTAACTCCCCATGTCCTCCATGCTATTTGTTATGCTCCACAAATAGGTGAAACCATATGATAATTGACTCCCTCTGCTTGACCTGACAAACATTTTTTGAAAGAACATATATAGATGGTCAACAGAGATACGAAAAGATGCTCAACATCACTCATCATTAGGGAAATGCAAATCAAAAGCATGATGAGATATATTTCTATTTCCTCACACTTATCAGAATGGCTAAAATAAAAAACTCAAGAAACAAGTGTTGGTGAAGATGTGGAGTTAAAGTAACCCTTGTGCACTATTGGTAGAAATGCAGACTAGTGCACTCACTGTGGGAAACAGTATACAAGATTTCTCAAAAAAGTAAAAACCAACTTTTGTAGCAATATGGACGGGACTGGAAGAGATTATGCTGAGTGAAATAAGTCAAGCAGAGAGAGTCAATTATCATATGGTTTCACTTATTTGTGGAGCATAACAAATAGCATGGAGGATAAGGGGTGTTAGAGAGGAGTAGGGAATTTGGGTAAATTGGAAGGGGAGGTGAACCATGAGAGACTATGGACTCTGAAAAACAATCTGAGGGGTTTGAAGTGGCGGGGGGGTGGGAGTTTGGGGTACCAGGTGGTGGGTATTATAGAGGGCACGGCTTGCATGGAGCACTGGGTGTGGTGAAAAAATGTGAATACTGTTTTTCTGAAAATAAATAAATAAATAATAATTAAAAAAAAAAAAGTAAAAACCAGAGTTACCATGCAATCTAGTAATTCTACTACTGGGTATTTACCCAAAGAATATGAAAACAGTAATTCAGGGATGCCTGGGTGGCTCAGTGAGTTAAGCCTCTGCTTTTGGCTCAGGTCATGATCTTAGAGTCCTGGATTGAACCCTTCGTTGGGCTCTCTGCTTAGCAGCAAGCCTGCTTCCCCCTCTCCCTCTGCCTGCCTCTCTGCCTACTTATGCTCTCTATCTCTCTGTCAAATAAATAATTAAATATTAAAAAAAAGAAAACAGTAATTAAAAAATATATATGCAATCCTCTGTTTATTACAGTATTACTTATGATAACCAAAAATAGAAGCACCCCAAGTGTCCATTGATAGATGACTGGATAAAGAAGAGGTGTTGTGTGTGTGTGTGTGTGTGTGTGTGTGTAATGGCATACTACTCAGCTATAAAAAATGAAATCTTGCCATTTGCAACAACATGGGTAGATCTAGATGGTATAATGCTACATGAAATAAGTCAGTCAGAGAAAGACGTATACCACGTGATTTCACTCAAGTGTAACTTAAGAAATAAAACAAAGGAAAAAGAGACAAAACTAGACATGGGCTCTCTTTTTTTTTAATTTTAAGAAATACACTCAACTATGACTAACAAACTGATAGTTACTAAAGGGGTTATCAAAATGGTGGAAGGATGGGTGAAATAGGGGAAGGAGATTAAGTGTACATTTATCATGATAAGCACTGAGCAGGGTATAGAATTTTTCAATCACTATATTGTACATCCAAAATTAATATAATACTGTATGTTTACTATACTAGAGTTTTAAAAAAAATTAAATTTAAAACAGAGAAATAATGGCTCAGACCTTCCCAAAAGTAGGGACAGATTTGAACATCTAAGTTTATGAAGTTAATAGGTCACCCCAAATTTCAAGCTAAAACTATCTTCTTCAAGACACATTATAATGAAATTGTTTAAAATCAAATACAAGGAGATAATTTTAAAAGCAGCCAATGATTGCATGGAGCACTGGGTGTGGTGAAAAAATAATGAATACTGTTATGCTGAAAATAAATAAATTAATAAAAAAAATGAAGAATCAAATTTTTTAAAAAAAAGCAGCAAATGAAAAAATATACAAGGAAGCTACCCTAAAGTTATCAGTGGTTTTCTCAGCAATCTACAGTCCAGGAGAGAATGGAATGTTGGAAGAAAGAAACTGCCAACTGAGGATACTTTACCCAGCAAAGTTGTCCTTCAAATAAAAGCAAGAAAAATATTTTCCCAAACAAAAAAGAAGTTGAGGGAGTTTATCAGCAGTAGATCTGCCTTAAAGAAATGCTAAAAGAAGCTCTTCAAACTGAAACCAAAGAACGCTAACTAGTAAAATGAAAATAACACATTATTAAAGTAAGTATACAGTCAGATTAAGAATAATTTAGTACTGTAATATGATAGTGTCTTAACCACCATTTAATTCTATTATAATCATTATTATTACAAAGTTTGAAGGAAAAAATATAAAAAATAACTATAGATGTAATAATTTGTTAATGGATACATAATATAAAAAGATGTAAATTGTGACATCAAAAATAAAATAAAATAAAATGTGATAGAGGCAATAAAGGGTAGAAGTTTTGTATGAAATTGAAATTAAGTTGTTGTCAGGTTAAAATAGACTTTTATATCTATAGATGTTTCAAGTCAGATTCAGTCTAACCACAAAACAAAAATCTTTAATAGACATGCACAAGATGAAGAAAACAAAATCAAAGTATACCACTATAGGTAATAATAAATTCACAAAGGAATACAGCAGGAGAAAGAAAGGAAGAAAGAAAGAACAAAACAGCCAAACAACAATGAATGAGATCACTATAGTAAGTCCTTGTCTATTAATAATTACTTTAAATGTAAATGGATTATATTCTCCATTTAAAAACCACAAAGTGGCTAAATGGATAAAAACCTACGACATGCTACTTACAAGAGATGCACTTCAGCTTCAAAGACATGTATAGGCTCAAAGTAAATGGATGGAAAAATATATTCCAATGGAAAGAAAAAGAGGGCAAGAATAGCTATACTTACGTCAGGCAAAATAGACTGTAGGTCAAAAAGTTAAACATGAGATGAAAAAACCTCATTATATAATAAGTTATATAATAACTTATAAATAAATTATATTATAAATTATAAATAAATTATAATTTAAATTATATTATAAATTATAAATAAATAAATTAATGACAATTATATAATGACAAAGGGGTTAAGTCACCAAGAGGCTGTACTAATTATAAATATATATGCACTTAATATTGGAGCACCTAAATATATCAAGCAAATACTAACAGATTTGAAGGGAGTAATAGACAACAATACTAGTAGGGAACTTTAATAATTCACTTTCAACAATGGATAGATTAAAGAGAATATTAATATGGAAACATTGGACTTTATACTTTTGAAGAAATGTAGCTAATAGACATAGAAAATGTTTCATCCATTGGCAACACAACACACATTCTTCTCAAGTGCACAGGGACATTCTCTAGGATAGATTATATGTCAAGTAACAAAACAAGTCTCAGAAAGTTTTTAAATATTGAGGTCATACCAAGTATATTTTCTGACCACAATAGTATGAAGCTAGAAATCAATAACAGAAAGAAGACTGGAAAATTTGTAAGTATGTAGAAATTAAGCAATACACTCTTGAACAACCAATAGGTCAAAATGAAATCAAAAGGGAAAATTTTAAAAATATAAAAACAGTAATAGAAGCAACATATCAAAACTTATGGGATACAGCAAAAACAATGGTAAAAGGGAAGTTTATAGTCATAAATGCCTACATTAAAAAGAAAGATCTCAAATAACCTACTTTTACACCTCATGGAATTAGAAAAACAAGAACAAACTAGTCCAAGGTTAGCAGAAGGAAGGAGATAACAAAGATCAAAACAGAAAATAATGAGAGAGAATAGAAAAAAGTAGAAAAAGTCTATAAAATAGTTGTTTTTTTAATAAATGAAATAAACAACATTTTTAATAGACCTAACAAGAAAAAAAAAAGAGAGACAGAGAGAGGACTCAAATAAATAAAATTAGATATGAAAAAGGTAACATCACAACTGATACCACAGAAATACAAAGGATCGTGAAAAACTGCTGTAAACAATTATATGCCAACAAAATAGACAATCCAAAAAGAACAGATAAATTCCTACAAATATAAAACCTATCAATTCTGAATAATGAAGACATAGAAAATCAGAACAGACAAATAATGAGAAGAGATTACATCAGTAATCAAAAGCCTCCCAACAAACAAAAGCCCAGGACCAGAAGGCTGCTCAGGTGAATTCTACCAAACATTTAAAGAAAAATTAATGACAATTCTCACTCTTCCAAAAAAATGAAGTGTACAGAAAACCCTCAAACACATTTTACAAGGCCAGTAAAGTAATACCTAAGCCCAATAAGGATACTCCAAGGAAAGAAAACTATAGGCCAATATCCCTGATGAACGTAGATGCAAAAATTCTCAATAAAATACTAACAAACTGAATTCAAAAGCACATTAAAAGGACCATACACTATGATCAAGTGAGATTTATTCCTGGGATGCAAGGAAGTTTCAACATATGCAAATCAACATGTATGATACACCATATTAATAGAATGAAAGACAAAAATTATATGATTATCTCAATAATTGGGAATAGAAGAAACATACTTCAACATAATAGATAATATATATTACAAACCTACAATAAACATTATACTCAATAGTGAAAAATTGAAAGCTTTCCCACTAAGACCAAGAATACGACAAGAGTGCCAACTCTCACCAATTCTATTCAACATAGTACTTGAGGTCCTAGGCAGAGAAATTAGGAAGAAAAAGAAATAAGAGGCATTTAAATTAGAAAGCAGGACAGACTGTCTTTCTTTTTGCTAGTGACATGATCTTATATATAGAAAATCCTAAAAACTCTTCAAAAAAACTGTTAGACCTATCAACCAATTCAGTATAATTTCAGGTTATAAAATCAACATACAAAAATCATTTGAATTTTTACACACTAACACTGAACTATCTGAAAAAGAAATTAAGCAATATCATTTATAAAAGTCTCAAGAATAAAAAAATACTTCGAAGTAAATTTAGCCAAGAAAATGGAAGATCTATACAGTGAAAACTATAAGACATTGAAGAAAGAAATTGAAAAAGACACACATAGATGGAAATACACACAGTGTTCATAGATCAGAAGAGTTAATATTGTTAAAATGTTCGTACTACCCAAGCCATCTATAGATGCAATATGATCCCTATCAAAATCTCAATAACATTTTGCACAGAAATAGAAAATAAAATCCTAAATTCTTATGGAAACACAAAAGATTTCAAACACCCAAAGCAATTTTGAGAGATAAATCTGGAGGTATCACACTTTCTGATTTCAAACATATTATATGACAAAACTATAGTAATCAGAACCTATGGTACTGACATAAAAACATACATAGACAAATAGGACAGAATCAAGACCCAAGAAATAAAACCACATATACAGTCACCAATATTTGACAATGGAATCAAGAATACTCATGGAGAGGGGTGGCTAGGTGGCTCATTCAGTTAAGTGTCCAACTCTAGATTTTGGCTCAGGTAATGATCCAGAGGCATGAGATGGAGTTCTGAATCAGGCTCTGTGCTGAGTGTGGAACATACTGGAGATTTTTTCTTCTCTCTCTCTCCCTCCCTCTGCCTCTCCACTCTCTCAAAAAAAAAAAATTAATAATGAATGAATGAATGAATGAATACTCATGGGGAAAAGATAGTCTATTCGGTAACTGGTGTTGAGAAAACTGGATATTCACATGCAAAAGAATGAAATTGGGCCCTTATCTTACATCACTTACAAAAATTAACTCACATTAAGAATTTAAATGTAAGACCTGAAATTGTAAAACTCCTAGAAGAAAACACAGGAGGAAAGCTCTTTGCCCTCAGTCTTGGAAATGTTTTATTTTTGAGTATGATACCAAAAGCACAAACAACAATAGCACAAATCAAGAAGTGGGACTATATCAAAGTTAAAAGCTTCTGCACAGCAAAAGAAAAAACAAAATGAAAAGACAACTTACGTAATGGGAGAGTATTTGCAAACCATATATCTGATAAGGAGTTAATGTCCAAAACATATGTTCCTCATGCAACACATAGTCAAAACACAAACTATCCTATTAAAAAATGAACAGAAGACTTGAATAGAAGACATACAAATGACCAACAAGTACATGAAAAGATGCTCAACGCCACTAAACATTAGGGAAATACAAACCAAAGCCACAATCAGATATCATCATACCTGTTAGAATGGCTAGCATCAAAAAGACAAGAAATAACAAATGCTGGCAGGGATGTGGAGAAAAGAGAATACTGGTATACTATTGGTAGGAATGTAAGCTGATACAGTCACTATGCAAAAACAGTATAGGGGTTCCTCAAAAAATTAAAAATAAAAATTGATTTAGCAATTCCACAACTAGGCATATATCTGAAAAAGAAGAAATCATTATCTTGAAGAGATATCTGCACTCCCATGTTTACTGAAGCATTATTCACAATAGTCAAGACAAAAGAGAAAAATCCTGCCACTTTGACAACACAGATGAGACCTTGAGGAGATTATGCTGAGTGAAATGAGTCAGACAAAGAAAGATAAATACTGTATGATCTCACATATGTATAGAATCTAAAAACACCAAATTCACAGAAACAGATGGAAGAATGGTGGTTGCCAGGGACTAAGGGTTAGGGAAATGGGCAGATAATAATGACATCATTAACACTGAAATGGTTAATGTACTTAAAACCTGTTCCTTCAACTATTAGAAATAATGGAAAATGGTCATTTTCCTTTAAGTAACAATTTTGCATTTATAAGAAGAAAGATTGCAAACAGGAGTGTTTGGCTAAAAAGAGGATTTTCTTTGTTGATGAAGTTCTCATTAAACAGCACAGGAAAATAAAGAAATTCTGAGACTGGGTTTGTGAAGAAGAATGGGTAGAAGGTAAACCATATCAGTAATTTAGTTACCTGGGTAACCATAACCACACTGGTGGGTGAAAGTGAGAAGATCACAAGAAACCGGAAGAGAAGAAGTATCAGTGTGATGGTTCCCCTTAGCTTTGTGTTCTCAGCCTAGAAAAGGGCAGACTAAAGAATGGAAGAAATAGGGGGAACACCTTTTAAGATTTTACTGGAAATTATCACAGTGAGAGGTAACTATCTAAGGCCTGCGTGAGGAGTCAAGCAAGCCAGAGGGTACTCAGTTAATATATGCAGTGGAAGACAGTGGATGTGGACTTTTAGCTGAAAAGTTATAAATTCTTGCTTTCGCTCCACAGAAGTTACCAGGCCCAGAAGCCTCTTTATAGAGCCTAGAAGCACATTAAGAGAAATTACTTAGCATATTTTCTTAGTCCAAACAAAAATCAAAGTTTAGTTAAGGATATCAAAGTAGGTTATTTTATTTTATTTTTTTTAAGATTTTATTTATTTACCTGACAGACAAAGATCACAAGCAGGCAGAGAGGCAGGCAGAGAGAGAGAGAGAGAGAGAGAGAGAGGGAAGCAGGCTCCCTGCTGAGCAGAGAGCCCGATGCGGGACTCGATCCCAGGACCCTGAGATCATGACCTGAGCCGAAGGCAGCGGCTTAACCCACTGAGCCACCCAGGCACCCCAAAGTAGCTTATTTTAATAAGACTAATGAATTGCCTTGTACATAGATTCCCTATTTCTTTGAGTCTTGCTCCAGTCATATTTTTCCTTAAGAATTATGAAACCTAGAAATCAAATTGTTAGCTTTTTATATAATGGACTAATAATTTATCCTACACACCTCACACTTATACACTCTGAGAAGAGTCACAGGGTAGATTACATTAATTACTCCAACAGAAATTACCACTGCCCACTAACAGAAGACACCCAAATTTTAGTCCTCAGGCTTAAGAGGATAAAAAATAATCTCTAGAGAAGAGATGGCAAATATTTGACACTCATAATTCCACTTCCCTTCTTCAGCCATGGACGTGACAAAATTAATCATGGGATTCTTTTATGACTGAGCCTGGAAACAGCCTTCGAATTCTTCTTAGCAGTATCCCAGGCAGCCACCACAGAACAGTTGAAACTGGCATATGAAAAGAGAACTATGTGCCATCCCAGCTCTAGAAGATGTTCTTTGTGGAAAAACAATCAACCTTACTATGCTAAGACAAACTTGACAAAAATTGTTTGTTTGAAACTAACAAAAAAAATCTTTGAAAAGTTCCAGTTCCAAAGACATTTGGGTGTGATGAATAAGTAGAAGAGAGTCTTGTGATTAGTGTGATTACTGATACCATTTCTCTTTTTTTTTTTTCCCCAATTTATTTATTTTCAGAAAAACATTATTCATTATTTTTTCACCACACCCAGTGCTCCATGCAAGCCGTGCCCTCTATAATACCCACCACCTGGTACCCCAACCTCCCACCCCCCCCGCCACTTCAAACCCCTCAGACTGTTTTTCAGAGTCCATAGTCTCTCATGGTTCACCTCCCCTTCCAATTTACCCAAATTCCCTACCATTTCTCTTAACATACTCTCCTGATTCATTGGTAAATACATTTGATTTTAGAATCGGATTCTAAAGTATCACAAGAGCAGAGCTAAAAGATTATGCAGGAAACATGTGTTATTCAAAATGTTCTAAAAATGTTTCTTTAAAGGAGTATCAGTGAACAGTTCTTGTTTCCTTTTTATTCACTTACAGCAATTACTGACTGAATTATGGTTCCTACCATGGAACATTTAAAGAATTAAAGATAACAACTGCCTGAAATACTCTTTTCATGATTTGTAACCCTACAGGTGTTCAGTGCTTTCTCATAAACTCTTATTTTCATATACAGATATAGATATATATGTATCTCTTCAAAATAATTTAACCCAGCAATGGGATGAAAAAAATCAGTATGTAGCATAGTTTTCCACTAACATTCTTGACTGGCATTGTTTGCAGTTTACACCCTCCATTTAGTAGCTCATTAGCTCTCTAGAAAACCAGTTCCATCTTCTCTGAGTAACATACTGGAGTACATTGGAAAGCTAAGAATTTTTTGCTTCCCTTTTGTGTAGTATTTACAAACAATATTTGGCTTTGCATACTCATTTGCACTTGTTTTGCGTCAGATAGAATTTTTTTTCCATCAAAGCTAGCCCAAAGGAAAATCAGTCAGTCATGATTTGAATTCCTAAACCGTTTTCCTTTCTGCCCCTCATATTCCTTACCCTCCCCAGCCCTCATTCCACCACACACTGTGGCTTTCCTACTCCAGGAATTGTGTGTCCCCATATTGTTTTTTTGGTTTTTTTTTCTAAGATTTATTTATTTATTTATTTGAAAGACAGAGATCACAAGCAGTCAGAGAGGCAGGCAGAGAGAGAGAGGGGGGGGAAGCAGGCTCCCCGCTAGGCAGAGAGCCCGATGCGGAACTCGATCCCAGGACCCTGATATCATGACCTGAGCCGAAGGCAGCGGCTTAACCCACTGAGCCACCCAGGTGCCCCCCCCATATTGTTTTTTAAATACCTATTCTATCTGACTGGGGTTCTTTATTCAAAGCAGTTCTATTTCTCCCCCTTTTTCTTTTTGAAATATACCTAGCCAATGACCTGTTCTTTGAGATTGCTGGAATACTGAAGCGAACTGGCTATATTGATTTATAATATGGAGTTACTGTCTATTTCATGGGGTTCTCCTCCAGTGACTTAACTGAATAAGGAAACATAGGTCTTATGTCAGACTGGTGGAAGCAAAAATTTGGGGCAAAGTAGTCTGTAGTACTTATCATTCCAGTTAACAGTTGTTTCTGTTGAGCAAACCTTGGGAGCACTTTAGGATTATCAAACCTGAATATGCCTGGAGCCAGTGTATAATTAATGCAAAGGTTTTTTTTTTAATTTTATGCACAACTTGGTGCTTGAACTCACAACTCTGAGATTAAGGGTCACATGCTCTCCTGAATGAGCCAGTCAGGTACTCCAAAGGCTTCCAGTTCTTTTTTTTTTTTTAGAGTTTATTTATTACTTATTTTCAAGTAATCTCTACACCCAAGGTAGGGCTTGAGACAGACACTCCAAAGGCTTACAGTTCTTTTTTTTTAAGTTTATTATTTATTATATTAAAGTTTTACATTAATTTAAATTAATTTATTTATTAAAGTTTATTATTTATTTTTAAGCAATCTCTACATCCAACTTAGGGCTTGAAAAAAAAGGGGGTGCCTGTCTGGCTCAGTTAGTAGATCATGAGACTCTTGATCTCAGGGTTGTAAGTTTAAGCCCCACATTGGGTGTAGAGAGTCCTTAAAGATAAAAATCTTAAAAAAAAATGAATGCAAGGATCCCACAGAGGAATTACCAGGAATGTTCTATGATATGGAGAAGGGGACACTGGACCAGAGTTGGAAGATCTGGGTACTATTTCAGCCTATGACACTTACTAGTCATCACACTCAGGTACTTGGTTTCTTTTTTTGCATTCCTCAAATAGCTGTTAAAGCTTAATTTGAGGTGATCTAGATAAAAGCACTTTAAAAACTGTCAAGGTCAGGAGCAATAAATATTAATTATTATTAATGTGTGTAACAGTCATCCTATGACCCCCAATGCTTTTCATAACTCTCTAGACACAAATTAGTTAGTACACATCTTCTTTCTAGAGTCTGTGGGTGGCTTGTCGGGATTAGATAATTTCTTCCCTGCTTTTTTCCTCAAGAAAATATTATTGTCAACAGGCACACAGACTGCTAGAAGTATTGTGTTCAGTGAGGTGATAAGTTGACATGAGGATCTTAAATTTATGACCCAAACTCAGTGCTTTCTGTGGCTGTTTGTGTTCCAGTTTCCAAAACATGCAAATGCTCTCCGGTATGCCCAGCTTCAGATAAGCACTGAAATCACATGAGGCTAGTTGGCTGGTCAAGCCCCCATGCACTGCACGCTCTCAGCAGTTGTGTACTTTTCCAGGCTAACCTATCAACCATTCAGGGTCATTTGTTGACATTGAAGGGTGTCTTGCTTGGAATCCCATCACTTACTGGACTGATATTCAGTAGACAGCAGGGAGACTTTTTCCGGGAGAGTGACATATATATACAAAGTCAACGATTCCCATAAAACAGGGTGAGGAAAAAGAGGGGGGCAAGCAAACTGAGGTTCAGATTGGAACTAAGAAGGCAATATTTCTTTATTCTTTTAAAAACATTTTATTTATTTATTTGACAGAGAGAGAGATCACAAGTAGGCAGAGAGGAAGGAAAAGAGAAGGGGGGAAGCAGGCTCCCCTCTGAGCGGACAGCCCGAAGCGGGGCTCAATCCCAGGACCCTGGATCATGACCTGAGTGGAAGGCAGAGGCTTAACCCACTGAGCCACTCAGGTACCCCAAGAAGGCAGTATTTCACGGTAGGTAAGCACATGGGTTTTCAGGTTCAGCCATACCGGGATTTTAATGAATCTGTGGTCTTGGACAAATTACTTAACCTCTGAGGTTTCTCACCCAGAAATGCTTCCTAGTGCTATTTTTGCATGTGTAGGAATTAAGTGAGATAATGAATACTAAGTACTTAATACAGTGCCTGTCATGTAAACATAGGTGGCATTTTTAAGGGCTTATTCAATAATGAAATTGAATGACATTCAATGACATGAATGAAGGAAAACTAAAACAAAACACAAATGCTGAAGTCCCTGACATTGCGGCACTTACATTCTAGTGGAGGAGACAGAAAGATGACAAAAGTGAAATGGAGACTGAAACAGCCAGGTGAACAAGTGCTGGGGGTGAGAAGTGGTGGATGGCTGTTCCTATTTTTATAGAGATCAAGAAAGACCTCCCTAAGTGACATGTGAATAGAAAGCCTTGTGAAGGAAGCATATTATCTGGAGAAAGAGCATTCCAGATACAGGAAACAACAAATGAAAAGGTCCTGAGGAACCAGCACGTCTTGGTGTAGTTCGAGAAACAGCACAGAAGCCAGCGAGACTGCAGCTGTGATTGAGGTGGAGAGGAGCAGGAGGAGACGCAGAGGACTAATCCAGAAGATGATGCAGTGGGACTTGACAGCCTCTGGGTGAGTTTGGAGGGGTTGGAGTCAGAACACGACATGATCTGAGTCACATTTTAACAGAATCACTAACCATTTTTAAGAATAGATGATAGGCGAGAGGGAAAGCGGGGAGACCAGTTAAGAGGCCACTGCAGGGGCGCCTGGGTGGCTCAGTTGGTTAAGCAGCTGCCTTCGGCTCAGGTCATGATCCCAGCGTCCTGGGATCGAGTCCCACATCGGGCTCCTTGCTCAGCAGGGAGCCTGCTTCTCCCTCTGCCTCTGCCTGCCATTCTGTCTGCCTGTGCTCGCTCTCTCCCCTCTCTCTCTCTCTGATAAATTAAAAAAAAAAAAAAAAAGAGGCCACTGCAACCACTCTGGGGAGAGCTGACAGTGGCTTTAATGAGGGTGATCACTGTGGCAGTATTAGGAAGTAACCACATTCTACAGAGCAGGACACATGGTCTGACTTAGTCAAAAGCTTAACTCTCACTTAAAAGGGAGCATTCTATGTGGTCTAGCTCAACCCATTAGAATTTTCTGCAGTGGGATTTGTGGCCAAAGTCACAGGTAGGTATTCAAAGTTTGGTATTCTTAGGTTCCTTCACAGTAACATCATTAAGTAACACACTGAGTGCCAACATTATTTCTAACTGCTAGCACTGTTTTCTGTCATCCATGTTCAGAAATGTTGCCCTCCTTACCAATTTTCTCCTGCCAAGTTTGTCTTACCTATTCCTTTTCTAACGTGAAGCAAAGTAGTTATTGGGAGTGGGAATTGAACTGAGTGGGAGGCGGTTCTCAGTGGAAAATTGACAATTTTGCACAATTGTGCAAGTCATTTTCCCCCTATGGACTCAAATTTCTCATCTCTAGAAGGAGTGGCTTGAGTTGATGAGCATTAATTTCCCTTCCGGTTTTCAAGTTCTATGATTCATTCAATGATTCACTCATTTCCAGATCCTCATCAACACGTATAAATATATATTTAACATTTTAATATTTGTTATCTCATCTTTAAATCATTTGAAAATCTCATAGGTGAAGAAAAAAGGTCAAAAGAGAGTTGGAGAAACTTCGCCAAGATCACTTAGTGAGGACCGAAGAAACAGGTTCCAGGTACCAGCTTTACCATGACATCTCACTTACTTTTAAGCGCTTAATTTCCATTTACTGTTTTTCTGAAGCTCTCCATTAGAAGATGGATATATTTTCCTTAAAATGTATTATATGTGAATGAATGGCAGCAAGCTGTAGCAAGCAATATCACAAAATATTGTATTTACGCCACAGTCTTCCTTAGCTAATTTAGAGAGAAAATGCCCTCGCTCAAATTATTCATCTGCAATTTCCCTGAACACTGGCATACATTTCTCCCAAATCAGGGGTACTTTTAGTACATTTGAAAGCTGAGCTCTTTTCTTCCTTTCTACAATTGCTAACCCTCTGCAGTTTTTATAGCTCTTCCAGATGGTAATCAGAATTAAATATTAATGCAGGTGGTATTATTTGCAGTCTGACTAATGCCCAAAGGCTATGTCAGTGGCTGAGACGGGGCTAGCAGCGGTTCTGTCCCTGGTTATGCCCTGCTGATTGCTAATTAGATGTAAGGGTTGAAGAGCAAACACATACTTTAACCACCTATGCCCTAATGTGGATCTACTCTGTCTCATGGGATGTATTTAAACTCTGCATGGGAGAGACTATATTTTTGCTACGAGTGGCTGGCTTTCTACATAACTAACCCAATGTGTAACTGAGAAAGCAGCTAATGGGGACAGTGCAACTCTAAAGCTGAGCAAAGCTGACATGATGAGTGGCCTTCTCTTTGATATCAAGCCATATTAGCATAGAGGCAAGAAATATGTCTGGTAATGTTCTCATCTATGAGTCCTGCTTGGTTGTTCATTAACTGGACTCACAGTGGAGAAAGAAAGAAGGCAAAAACAGAGAGAGGGGACATACCATTGAGAGGGATGCATTCTACTCTAAAAACATGAGCCTATGTATTCCAAAGTCCCAAGATGAATAGAATCTGTCCTTACCCAATTCTGGTTAGCATTCGGTGTATCTGACCTAGACCTGGTGTCCCTAATACTCATCCTCTCCCTTTAGTGACCAGTTCTTTTCTAGAAATCACTCATGCTAATATGGAGGCCATTTCAGATAATACAATGCTGTCATCCCACTTCTAATGCCTCCTCCTGTTTAAAATTCTTCAGTGACTATAGATAACTTTCAAGAGAGTCCAAACTCCTTAGCATGGTCCGCAAGGCCCTTTTGAACTCAACTTCTGTTTACCTTTCCATCTTTATCTGTTTGTACTCCGTTAAGCCATGTTTTTTCCGAACTACTTTCAGCTCCTCAGTGAACCATGTGCTTTAATTTGTCTGAGCCTTTACACGTGTCTTCTGCAAAGGATGCCTCTCCCAACTTTCCCTGCTTTCTCTGTTAATTTATCCTTTAAAATATGGTTTACAGGTCACTTAAAGCAGCCTTTCCTGAGATTCTCCTACTGAAAGTAGGTGCCTTTACTCTGCATTCTCATAGGATTGATTTCTCTATTACATCTTTGGATAGTCTTTTACTCGCTTTTCTTCACAGCTATTACATCACCTCCTCAAGGTAAGAGCCACAGCTTGCTCCTCTCTGACTCCCCATACCCTACAAGTACTTCCTATCATATGGTTTGTTCTTAGTAAACTTTTTACGGATGATTGTTTGGATATTGCATCTATGGCTCTATAGGCACGACAGGATGGAGATTTCAGGCACCATGGCAGGATGATGAGGGCAATCTTTTTTTAATCAGGAGCTTTTTTGTTGCGGGGGAGGGTACCTTAGTCTTTACAATATGTGGTATAAGCTGCTTATGCATACGAATGGGGCTAAAACATAGAACCTTTCACCAACAGTGTGTTCCCAGGGCTATAGTATTTTCAATTCACTTGTCTATGGCAGAATCCCTCAAACATATACCCCAGGAAGACAGTGTCAGAATCCCTTAAACATATACCCCAGGAAGACAGTGTCATAGGAAGGAGAGTGATAATGGCTCACAGAGGCAGGGAGAGTAGGAAAAAGATGAAACAACAGTGGTGTTAGGTTTTAGCAATCCATATTAGTCTCTGTCACCAACTACCCATGTGCCTGGGACCCAGGTATTTATCTGCCCTGGGTCTTTACTGCTTCATTGGTAAAGCAGAGGGTTTTAAAGCAATAAATTACTTAGTAAGCCCAAGAAGTACCACTTCAGTAGATTTGACTCGGATCTGCCTAAGGGGCAGGGGTTTGAAACAGAGGATCTCTTGAGAACCTTTAAGGTTTTCTACATCTTCTTTTTTTTTTTTTCATTTATTTATTTTCAACATAACAGTATCATTATTTTTTCACCACACCCAGTGCTCCATATAATCCGTGCCCTCTATAATACCCACCACCTGGTACCCCGACCTCCCACCCCCCCGCCACTTCAAACCCCTCAGATTGTTTTTCAGAGTCCATCTACAATTTGATGACATGGTGTTACATTATTTTTCACATTTTAAAAATTATATAGGTAATGTATTTTCACTGACCAAATTTAGAAAACACAAATAACCCGAAAAAAAGATATTTAAAAAAATCATCCACAAATCTACCAATCAGAGCCACAGGAGTTTTAATCTGTTACTATGCTGACTGTCAGAAATGATGCTGAAACAATTAGCTTAAAATTGAAAAATCCTATCTGTTGGTATTCAACTATTGCCTTTCGATTGTAGTTTGCTTTAAGTATAATTAGTCAAATAATATAATATTTTAAGTATAATATAAGTATATTTCTATAAATATACTTATATAAATATACTTATTTATAAATAAGTATATTTATATAAGTATATTTATATTTAAGTATAATATAAGTCAAAGAACTTGGATAGTCAGACATAGCCTTGCTGCCTGGGATGTCCACAATGGACATTTAAAATATCTTAAACTAAATACATAAACAGCAATAAAGTTAGACTTGAGATCACTCCAGACTTGGACTTTTTTTTTTCAAACCTTGTTTCACTCTAGGTGCTGGGGCCAATGCCCTGCTCTCTTATTGTATTCAGACATCAGTTCTCACAGCATCACTGACTTGGCTATTCAGACTGTTCCCCTCATTTGACAAGGGAAAAAAGAGGTCTGGAGCCATCTGGTAATTGAGATGATTTGCGCTACCTCCAGTTATGGGGTCTGTGCCTCCCCTCACGATCTCCTTATCCCTTACCCATGGTACTAAATGTCCATTTAAAGGATGGCGATAAATTGAGTAAAAGCCCATAAAAACCCTAAGAACCAGATCATTGGTTTCTAATTGATCAAATAAATACTCAAATGCTGAACTGAATATCCTGGTTTAGCTAAGTCTTCCTTATGCTACATCTCTTGATTTGGAGTCTGAAAGATGGCTTAGCTTATGCTGCAACTGTCAGTAGGATGAATATGTGTATGTATGTACATATGTGTGTGTGTGTGTGTATACATATATATATAATTTTATGTCTATATCCATAATTTTAAGACCTTGTATCACTGACATTTCTGGTTGGAAGTGCATCTTACCCAAGTCCTTGTGACAAATCACCAGCCAACTGCCCCCAGAGTGGTCTCAATAGACTGAGATGCTATGAGATGCTTCAAGTAAGAGGTAGTGCTGACAGGAGGAAACAATCAGGTGTCATTTCATGACTATAGCCTAGATGATTTCCCCCCATTCCAGTTCCAATTACATAAAGAATCGCTGCTAGCTACATTGTGTGCTCACCTAAAATCTTTTCTCTGAAATTTTGAGGTAGCTTGGTAAGTGGGTAAAGCCAATCAGGTTCAGGTCCCAGCACTTGTCTGAGAGTTAGCATGGCAGAGGGAAAAAGAGCACTAGGCTGAGTCAAGAGTCCAAATCTGTGCTTGTAACTTCCTGTTTGTGTTACCTTATGCTAATTACCAAAATTTCTCTCCTTGTTTCTTTTAATCTTTTGTAATAAACACCATAAAATTGCTTTCTGCCTCTTATAGTTGTAAGAATCAAAGTGAAATAATGTATAGAAAATGGGCTTTAAAAAATTACATTTATATAGCACGGTACAAATGTACCCTGAGTTATGGAGTAATAAAGCACTTCTTGTTGATCTCAAACAATCCACAAGTCCAATTCCACTCCAGTCCCTAGTCAATTGATTTAAAACAATATGGCTGGGATGCCTGGGTGGCTCAGAGGGTTAAGCCTCTGCCTTCAGCTCAGGTCATGATCGCAGGGTCCTGGGATCGAGTCCCGCATCAGGCTCTCTGCTCAGCAGGGAGCCTGCTTCCTCCTCTCTCTCTCTGCCTGCCTCTCTGCCTACTTGTGATCTCTGTCTGTCAAATAAATAAATAAAATCTTAAAAAAAAATCTGGCTATCAGCCCAGAGTAAAAACAAAATGATCAGACCAGACGTTTATGCTGGGCTTTCCCCTAGATGGTGTTTTATGGGACTGATTTCTCTAAGGAGGACTTAATCCCCAAAAGGTGAGGATGATTAATTTTTCTGTGTTAGGTCTTTCCTTTCACCTCTCACTGAGTCTGTTTCCCCACTAGACACTTATCCTTGGTGTATCCAGAAAAAAAAAGTTTCATAAGAACTGTGCATTCTTTCTGGTTCACAAAAATAATTTATCCTGGATATTTTTTATCCTCAAATTATTAATCAAGGTAGAGCTATATTTTTGCTCAATTAATGCCAATGTAAGAATGGTCACTCACAAATCCATCTTCTTGCATTCTTTGGCATTCTAATTAGAAAGCTAATATCCTTTCTTTCTTTCTGGAAAGCTCAAAGTGCACTCTATCAGATGTAGTCCCTTCCAAGATGCCATTATCCACTGAGCAATACCCACATAATATACTCCCCGTGGCCTTCAAGTTAGCTTCCTTTCACATCTGAGCTGCTCTAGAAGTAGTCTGCTGAACTCCCATGACTATTTAATTAAAATAACTTTTCTCCTGCCACCCCCACCTTAAAGTTACTGGATTCCACTCAGTTCACAGGTCAGCAATGATTGAGGCCCCTCCCAACCGATTTTATTCCTATTTCCTGCCTCAGGTACTCAGCAGTCCCTACGGCATAGTGCCTAACCCCCGCATTGACCCCGGAGGAATCCAACGGACTTTCACTTTTCCGTGATCCTGTTATATCAGAGGTAGTGTTCTGGAATATGGCAAGCTGTTTGGTTTGTCCTCATGGTAGGGCCCACAGTGTGTTTTTTAAATAAACTTTTTATTTTGGAATAGCTTTAGAGAAGCATTGTAAAGATAGAACCGAGAGCTTTCACATATCCCACACCCAATTTCTCCTCTCGTTAACATCTCACATTGGTATAGCACATTCATCATAACTAATGAGCCACTCTTGACTCGGGATTATTAACTCAAGTTCTTACGGCTTTCAGGATTTCTTAGCTTTAACCTATGTTCTTTTACCTATTGCAGGCTCCTATCCAGGATTCCACATTACATTTAGTCATGTCTCCTTAGGTTCCTCTTGTTTGTGACAGTTTCTCTCAGACTTTCTTCATTTTGATGACCTTGACAGTTTTGAGAAATCACGTATCAGGGTCAGGTACTTTGTAGAATTGTATAAACTGGGATTTTTCCTTATGGATAGACTGGGATTATGTTTGGGGTACAAAAACCAGAGAGGGAAAGTGCTGTTCTCATCACATCATATTAAGGGTACCTGTTATCAACATTATTTGTGACTGTTGATGTTGATATTGGTCAGCTGGCTGAACTAATATCTATCAGATTTCTTCATTATAAAGTTCCCTCCACCCCACCCTTTTCCTACTATACTCTTTATAACCGTATTTATCTATATTAAACTAAACATGGTATCATGTTGGTATCTCCATCTCTAATCCATTATCACATGCATCATCCTAACCTTCTATTGCTTATCTGTAAACTCCCACAATACTGAGAAACCTGGCTCCCACTCTCTGCCATCCATTCACTTAATTGTTCAGTCCCAGTATATACATATAGCTCTGTATGAATTGCTAATCCTTACTCCCATGGGACAAATCTTTACTAACTACAGTACCGTGCTTATGTACAGTTCCATTTGCTTTCAGTCTGAGAGATTTCATTCACTTTCAAAGTTGCTTGGGTCAGCACTATCCTCCCCATACCCCAACCATCAGTGAGGTTATGTCCTTGTTTGTAATACAGCTAGTTTCTCTTATCATAGTGCACCCCCCTTCCTTGTATCCCTTGACCTCTTAAATTATTTTTTAAAGGTGTATATGTTAAAGTTAAGTCTTTGTGTTATGAAGTTTGATGGGTTTTGACAAATGCATTGTGTCATGTAGCCATTATTACAGTATCTTACAGAATAGTTTCACTGCTTTTAAAAAAATCTCCTGTGCCTCAACTGTTTAACCCTCTCTCCTGCAGAAACCCCTGACCACTGATCTGCTTATTGTCCAGAATGCCATGTAAATTTAATTATCATCATGGGGACTTTTCAGACTAGCTTCTTTCACTTAGCAATACGCACATAAAGTTCATTCATGTTGTTGTGAGGATCAATCGTACATTATTTAGCCCTAAATAGTATTCCATTGTATGGATGTGCCACAGTTGGCCTATCTGTTCACCTGTTGAAGCACATCTTGGTTTCTTTCAGGTTTTGGTGATTATTATTAAACCTGCTGTAAACATTCATATAGAGGTTTTCTGTGGACATACATTTTCAGATCAGTTGGGTAAATACCTGAAGTATGATTCCTGAATCAAATGTTAAGTCTATATTTAGTTTTGCAGAAATTGCCAAGCTGTTTTTCCAAGTCACTGTATCATTGTCAGCAATGTATAAGAGTTTAAAGGTGTTAAACCCTTGGTTATGTAGCATTACATGACAAAAGGGAGATTACCTGGATGTGCCTAATTGAACCACGTGATTCTTTCCCTTTAAAAGCAAAGTTTTCTCAGGCTGGTAGCAGAAGAATAAGCCAGAAACTTTCCAGGTACAGGCTGCTGCTGACTTTGAAATGGAGGGGACCATGGGAGAGGATTACAGAAAGCTCAGAGTGATCCCATCCCAAAGTCTTCAAGGAAATGGGATTTTCACACCTACAACTACAAGGCACTGAATTCTGCCAATAACCTAAATGACTGTTGAAGTACATTTTCCCAATATACTCCAGATAAGAGCCCATTCTGGCCAACACACCTTGATCACATCCTTATGAGACCCAGAAGAGAACTCAGTCATGTCTGCCTGAACTTCTGAACTTCAGAACAGTGAGCTAATAAATGGATGTCATTTTAAGCCTGTAAATTTGTAGTAATCTGTAACACAGTAATAGAAAATGAATACAGCAGATTGTCATTGGATAGCCCTGTTTAATAAATAAGGAAATGAATCTTGAGCAAGGAGTGTAACAGTGCCAAATTCTGAAGAACACGGATGAGAGCAGTATCAGCTGTGGCTAATTTGACTCCAGCCCTGAGTCCTCTTAAGCAAGGGGCAAAGTGTGGCTGCTTAAATTTTAGTTGAGTGCGGGCATTTGAGTCTCTTACACTAACCTACCTTCTTTTCTTTTCTGCCAGTTAAGCAGAATCAGTCTAATACACTGGCTTATTCCTTAAGACGGAGATACATTTACATGTCATATGTAGCTTGCTGTAGGTTTTGTTTTATCCTAAAATGGTGACTTTGAAAAGGAATCTAAAGACATCTTAGTTAAAAAAAAAAAAAAAGCACTGGGAAGAAGAGACAAATGAGAAACTCTTGAAACATCACACCATGGATGTGTGGATAGCCATCTATTCCATTTATTCCAGTCCTGTTGAGTTGGCAAAGTCAAAGGAAACCATTTCCCCTGGCTGGCAACACTAAACCAGTTTAAGCTCTTAAAATCAAATGAAAAGAAAGGCACAAAGAGCCAGAATGAGCCATTCAAACAAGCTAAGCTGATTTTGACAGGTTCCCTGGTAACAAACCCAACTATGGTTATAAATGGGTCACTATAGCCTCCAGCTGTATTTTTTGTTACGTAAGCTTCCTGGAAAAGAGGATTAAACCGTATTTAAGATAAACATTTGCTTTTCTATAGTAAATTTAGCACTGTTGTTTAAAGTGCTGTGGAATTGAATTGTGCAGGTGCTAAAATTCTAATTGCCTGTTTTTCCTTACATTCATCTCAGAATTGTTCAGAGAAAGACATTATCTTTGACTTTTTCACATAAAATATAATAACAGTGAAAGGAATGGGCTAGATAGATAGATAGATAGATAGAAAGTAAAATGAAGGTCTTAAAAAATAAGGACCTTTGAAAGTCAGGGACTCAAGCCATCCATTGGTGAGGATGATACCTCATTTCTCAAAGGAATCCACTTTAAGTTGTTGATGAGCTGGGAAGAAGACCTGTACCTGTTTATAGTAAGAGGAATAGAAGGCAAGAACATCTACTTTTGTGGGGTGCCCAAAAATCCAGTGTTTCAGTTGAAAATGTAGATTTGGGATCATCTATATAGCTGCAAAACCTGAATGCTTTTAAGGAAACAAAAGTTTCTATGAGTCAACCAGAACACTCTAAAAATGTTTGATTCTGACTTCACATTTCTTGAGGCTCTGAGAATGTTGCAGAATATGTAGAAACAGTGTGTGTGTGTGTGTGTGTGTGTGTATTCTTTTATTTATTTTAGCACTGCACAATTGCTTAATTAACCTATGACCTAAGGCTAAGGAAAAGTACAAACAAATACTCAAAAGGATTTGAGTGTCTTTACAATCCTCAAGTCTCTCCTCTTAGTTGGAATAATAGTAACATTGGTGAATTTAGTAAAGGCTTTGAAACTGACTTGACAGGAGCTATGCCATTATTTGGATCATTAAAATATCCACTGATAGGCCCCTTCTCTGATTACATTCTCAAGCCACCTGGGCTGTTGTGTACAAAAATGACATGAGTTACAAAAATGAGGGATTGATTTTGGCAAAGCAGAGGCCTGAGGAAATAAAAATACTGCTGTTTACCTTGATAATAGTGGTCATTTAACAGCTACTTGCATGAAGGGGTGTGGGGAATGGAGCAGAAGACTGTCCCTCCACAACCTGATGGAAAGGATCATGCTCCCGCAGGTATCCATCTTGAAGGGGAAAACTGAGTTTCAGAGTCTCTGGTATAAGTAGGATGGAGAAGAGGGCTGCAATCCAGTTGAACAAGTAGAAGCAGCACACTCTCCTAGCTGTTGTGTTAGGTCTAAGAGCCAAATACTGTCCAAAGGGAGCTTACAATATTGTTGAAGATGTGACATGAATTTAAAAGATAGAAATAGGGCTGCCTGGGTGGCTCAGTGGGTTAAACCTCTGCCTTCGGCTCAGGTCATGATCTCAGGGTCCTGGGATCGAGTCCCGCATCGGGCTCTCTGCTAGGCAGGCAGGGAGCCTGCTTCCTCTTCCCTCCCTCCCTCTCTCTCTCTCTGCTTGCCTCTCTGCCTACTTGTGATCTCTCTCTGTCAAATAAATAAAATCTTTTAAAAAAAAGATAGAAATAAAGAACACAAATCTCTATATAGGCAAGTGCCACAGTGTGTGGTCAGTATGTTGGAACGACAAAGGACAACCAAGACCGAGAGTGGGAATACTTTACAGCTGAGCTAAAGTATAAGTCAGGAAGGATTTGGAAGTTAATGTGTTCAGCAACATGATAAATATTGACTGTTTGATGTTATTCCAACATTTAGAAGTGCTTCACATTTCTGGGCAGTTTCCTGTATTACTGAGGATGTTTATGGCTACAAATAACAGAAAAACAGACTAACAGTGGCTTAAACCACAAGAACATTTAGTGTTCTCAAAAGGAAAAATCTGGAGGTAGGATTAATTCAACAGAATGATGACGTCAGGGCACTGAATAGGTATCTCTGGAATTATTTTCTCCCTCTCTTGTGGTCACTAGGTGACTGAAATAGGTCCAAGCACCATGTCCTCATATAAGAAAGCTCAAAGGAGGAAGGAACACAGGAAAACAAAAGCCTGGATTTTGTTAAAGCTAAAATATGCCCAGTACCAGGAGATGAATTATGATGGATATAAGTTTGCTAGGAGATTCTAGGGGAGGAAAATCTTTTAGTCCATTCACTGGGAAAGGGGGACTGGATTGCCATAACTGGCTTATACCTATCATGATTTATTTCCTGGGCCTAGGCACATTTTAACAACAACAACAAAAATCTTTTAGGAAGAAAGCAGAGTCAATGGCAATGGGGTAAAGCAGAAAACAATATTTGCCACAGTCCCCATAGCTGAATAGGATAATGGACATGCTTTGCAACAGAACCTAATATACATATGATATTCTTTGGTTCCTTCTCTTAGTCCCTATCTCTCTGTCTCTATTTCTCTCTCTCCTTCCTTTTCTCTTTTCCTTTTTTTTATATACTCACATACACACATGATCATAAATATCTCACCCTTAAACACATTGAAAACTTGGACTTAAATGAGGCACCAAGAGAGTGGGGCAACAGAAGTCTGTTTTTTGTTTGACTCCTTTCCTGTATGCCTTTGTATGTCAGATAGTGTTCACATTATATGAAATTGCCCAATTAGAATCTTCTGTCATTCACAAATTTCAAATGAAAGGTATTGAGTAGGGGTAACTACTTCTAGTCAGTCATGAATCAAATGCAGACAAATAGAGTTATTCTTTTTATCCATGGAGGCCTAATCTTCATTTTATTCCCATCGAATATTAGGTCAATGGTTAACAAAACATTGTGACTTAATATTTTTATCACTGAGAAAGCAGTGTGATTTAGGTTTACTGCAGATATCAAGTTACAAAAGAAGTCACATTAAATCTTATTTTAAGCCATCTGGCTATAAATCTGGCTATAATTTTTTTTTTCTTTCTGAAGAGCTTTGTCCCCAGAAGCTTAGAGACTAAATGCTCAGGCAAGATAAGTATAGATAAACAGCCAAATCAACACAGGGAGGTTTAGATGAAATGCTTTCCTTGAATCGAAAGGCTGAGGAAAGGTCAAAGACTAGAGTGCACATTGCATCTGAATGTTTTATTCATGAAGAGTTCTCAGCTCAAACCTCTGAGACATGTAGAGATACTCTACTTTCTATACCATAACCTAATTTACTCCAGATGTAAATGTGGATTCCTGTGACATTTCTGGCCTTTTTAACTGCTGGATATGTTTTGGTGATATTATAACAAGATATTTTCCTCTTCAAGTTAGGAAAACTTAACCATTCACACTGATTCCTGTATTAACTTGCAAGACAAAATTGTCTGTGAGTGCTAAAACACTAAATTTAGCTTAACACATATATTTAAATCTATTGAGCCAGATTTTTCCCTTGGATGGTTTAATTGCAGATCCTTAAAAAAACTGTCTCTTTTATTTTGAGGTAATAATTTTGATATTTAATTCAGAGAATATCAGAGTTAGAAGGAACCTTAGAGATCACCTGGTTCCTTCCCTCATCTTTCAGATGAGAAAAAAAAACAACCCTGAGGCTAAAACTAGTTAGATGACTTGCCTACTGTCACATATCTAATTAGTGGCAGAGTTAGGGACTATAAACCAGGTCATCTGACTTCAAAGTCCATATTTTTTATGTCATACAGTGATGATGCCTCATCTATAGTAAATTTTACCTGTAGTATTAAATACATTAGCATCACACAGCCTGTTAAGATCCTGCTTTCCTGAGCCTGGATTAGATAGAGTAAATCTGTCCACTTGAGTCCTCAGCCAGCCCAGAGAAGCACAGAGACCATATAACATGACAATTATGAATACAGGCACTGGAATAAAGCCAGATCAGGGTTCAGATTCTGACTCTGCAACCTACTACTGCAAATAAGAGCAAGTTACTTAACCTTTCTATGCCTCACTTCCCTCCTTTGAAAAATGGGAATAAAATTCCCTTTCATAGGATTGTTGCTTGAAGAAGTAAATCCATATAGAACATTGTAAGTCTGGAAAGCTCTCAATAGATGTTAATTCACTACTTTTAAATCTCATTTCCTGAGCCAAACACAATCAGAGCAGCAGATGCATTAGGGTTCAATCAGAAGACCAGTAAGTATGGTCTTGGAATCTGTTTTACTGTCCTAAGAAGTGATGATAGGAAATGTTAGCAAATTGCTTTTCTTTTCTGTTTTTTTTTCTTTTAACTGTCTTAAATGTAATGTTACGTTTTCTCTTCTTTTATATCTTGCCCTCTTTTTAAAAATTGAAAATAAAATGGGCATTAGACATTTATTAGGACAAGAACTTGGACTGTAAAGTAGGTACTGGACAAGAGAATCTGGATATGAATAATTGGGGATTTCCATGGGTTTGCAAGTCTTTATGTATGTCTACAGCACCTATGTAAAGTGCTGTGGGACACTTGGGTTGCTTCCATATCTCAGCTATTACAAATAATGCTGCAATAAACATAGGGGTGCACATGTCTTTTCAAGTTAGTGTTTTCATTTTCTTTGGGTAAATACGTAGTAGTGGAATTACTGGATCATATAGTATTTCTATTTTTACCTTTTGAAGACCTAGAGGGTATTATGCTAAGTGAAATAAATCAGAGAGAGAAAGACAAATACCATATGATTTCACTTATATGTGGAATCTAAAAAACAAAACAAATGAACAAAGATAAACAGACTCTTTTTCTTTAAGTTTTCTTTTTTTAGTAATCTCTACACCTGATGTGGGGCTAAAATTCATGACCCCAAGATCAAGAGTTGCATGCTCTTCTGACTGAGACAGCCAGATGACTCTTAAATACAGAGAACAAAATGGTGGTTGCCAGAGGGGAGGTTGGAGGGGAGATAGGGGAAATAAATAGAGGGCATTAAGAGGTGCAACCTTCCACTTATAAAATAAATACCTCACAGAGATGAAAAGTACAGCATAGGGAACCTAGTCACTAATATTGTAATAACATTCTAAGGTGACAAATGGTGACTAAACTTACTGAGGTGAACACTGAGTAATGTACATAATTGTCAAATTGCTATGTTGTACACCTGAAATTAATGTAACACTGTATGTTAACTGTACTTCAATAATACACATACATACATACATATATTGCTGTGGGAAATACAGAAGAAGCATCAAATATAAAATTGCCCTCCAGAACTTTTAATTTGCCAGGAAGACTAGAATTTTAAATATAGAGGTTATTGGGCACATTCAGGGTGGTATGGCTGTATATGAGAATTTTATATATAGGAAACATTACCATCAGTGACATATATACTTCGTTTTTTAAAAAATAAAAAAAGAACACTTGACTCAGTGACTCATTTACATTCATTTATTAGATCAACTCCAAGGAGATTAAGATCAATGTGCCAGAGTGTGCTAGAACCAGCAGAAGAGGCTTAATTAGTGAGGTAGAAGCTGAGCCGGGTGTTGAAAGATGAGTAGAACTTGAAGAGGCAGGGAGGAGGAGGGAGTGCATTCCAGGGGGAGGAAATAGCCTAAGTAACATGATGGAGAAGGAATTTATAGTATACATTGGCAGCAGTGAGGAAACGAGTGGGAGAGAAGTAGGATGAGGATAAATTATTAATGGAACGGCAAGGCTCCCATTGCCTTTACCTGGGGAAAGTTGAACAGAGGCTAGTCTAGCCCACATTACCAGGGCAGGAAGAGAGGCAAAGATAAAATGCTATGCTCAGTGGAAAGATGGTATAGCTGTCTAGAATGCTTCCTGGGCCATGATTCTGGAAGTGTAGCATAGAAAACAGTGAGTTCCAGGGTTACACAGGTTTGCTATACAGACCGAGAGACTCCAACTTCAGTATCATGGTTTCCAACATTTACAAGGATATTTGATAATTTTTCTCCCTGAATAAAAAAGTGAGAAAATGTACCTTTCCAAATTCCACTGAGAAGTAGGTTCTGGTCCAGCCAGAAGGGGAAAGTAGCACTTAAAGCTGAGAGCCTCGTTGACTAATTACAATACAGCTCTTCCCCACTCCTCTTCAGCTTTACTGAGATATAACTGACATATTATTGGGTAAGCTGATGTGTACGATGTGATGACTTGATACATGTGTATACTGTAAGATGATTACCATGATAATGTTAGTTCATACACTCTTCTTAATGATGCTTTCAAACACGGAGGGGGTTATCTATTTGTGTTGTGGAGTGTAAGGATGCAACCTGGAGGACTCACGGCCATCATCATTTGCTGCCACCTCTAATCCATTCAGACTGTGTAACAGAGCTGTTGTCAGTAGAGATGCTGCATAATGGCACTGACCATGGACAGTGGCAGAGTTGATACAGTCCCTATAATTCTCCCAAAAATGGGCCACTATCATTTTAGTGTAGCTTTCTCTCTTCCCACATTCATACAGGGAGATCTAATTGGCCACATAATGTACCAGTTTCCTACTATGAGGATAAATATATTGAATCAAGTCACTAAGTACTTTTTATCAGTTAAGCACCAGCAATTTAGAATTTCTCATAACACATCTTGGGAAGGGAACACTGGCATTAGACTGAAGCCCCCACTCTCCCATCCAGCCCTGGGTAATCATTTACTGCTTCCACCAGTACCTGTTTCCCACTCTGACCTCTGTTGTCAGAACAGCCATATGTGATTTCTTGGCTCCCAGGGTCCTGGCACCAGCATATTTCTCAGTTCTCCCACTGCCAATGATGATCCCATCATTTCTTAACACTTGCAGAGCACTTATCATGTCAGTCACAGTGCTTTCTTTATGAGCAGTGTGAAATTTAATCCTCACAAAAACTTTGTGGAATGGATGCTGATATTATGTCTCCAGGTTTTTTTGTTTTGTTTTGTTTTGTTTTTGTTTTGTTTTTTACAGAGAAACTGAAGCATAGAGAAGGGAGAACCTTGCCCAAGGTTAAACAGTGAGTGTCAGAGCATGGAGCATGCATTCCACTCTAGGCAGTCTAATTCCAGAGACCACACTAATAACAACCAGAGTATGAGAATTGGCAGTTTAAGAGAGTTTTGGGTATTCCTTCATTTCAGAGCTTCTAGAGAGTAGTAAAAGAACTTTTGTGGGTGAGTTGACCAGAGGCCTATCAGAGACAGGCTAGATTACATTTTTAGGCCAATTTCTATGAATTTTTGCAATGGCTCACATTATACAGTTCAAAAAAAAAATGTTAGCCAGAGATTTGATTTGTAGGGAGGAGCTGGAGAAGGATTAACCTGATAGAGGATGGAGTGTGCCCAGAGGGAAGTGGTTGTTCCAACAGTGGGCAAATGGGGGTTGTCCAAAACAAGTGCATTCCATGATCTTTTCCCTTAGGACTAATGTAGTATTGATTGATTGCTTCAGATTCATCACTCAGTGAGTTAGTAATATCAATTGATCTGTGGCTGGGTGCAACACATTATGCTAAGTAATGTGGGGATACATAAGGAAATCAGGAATGCAAATTTGCTCTCCTGGTGCTGCTAACAAAGATCATGAATTGGGACAACATCTAGGTAGAAGATAATAGAGCACATGCAAGGACATAACTACAAGACCAAAAGACATGGGGTATAAAGCAAAGATTCTTAAGGCCATGTATCAAGAGGGCTCAGAGTCCCAACTACCACCTACCTTGTAATGAATGGTTTTGAATTTTAGTCAATATTTTCAGGAGCAGGTTTGGGGTATGCCCTTTGAATGGTCACTGAGTGATATCTCTAAAGCAAAGGTTCTCAAATCTGACTGTGCCCCAGATTAGTGTGTTAAAATATTGTCACATACAGAAGAACAGGATCCTCTCATCTACCCAATTGAAAATCTCCAGGTATTCGGGGCCTGGAAATCTCTGTTCTTAACAAGAGTCATTTAGAGAAAAATAATGCTAATATTGTTTGTCTTAGTCCATTTGGGGTGCTATAACAAAACTACCATAGACTAGTAGGTGGTTTAAATAACAAATATTTATTCCTCACAGGTCTAGAGGCTGGGAACTTCACGATCAAGTCACTGGCAGATTTGGTGTCTGGTGGGGGCCTACTTCTTGGTTCATAGATACCATTTTCTCACTGTGTCCTCTCAGCAGAAGGAACCAGAAAGCTCTCTGGGGTCTCTTTTTTATGGGCATTGATCCTATTCATAAGGACTCCACTTCCATGACCTATTCACTTCCCAAAGGCCCTGCTTCCTAATAGTACCACATTGAGGGGTCAGGATTTCAAAGCATAAATTTCTTGATGACACATTTGGTCCATAAATGCTATTGATTTCCTTTACACCAGGGCTGTGGCTTGATGAATCGAATGTGATAAAAAATGTGAAATTGACAAAGTATAGTTATATTTATTTAGGGTCTTCTGTGTGCCAGGCATCATTCTAGGTGCTTTTTTTTTATTTGAAGATTTTATTTATCTATTTGACAGAGAGAGACACAGTGAGAAAGGGAACACAAGCGGGGACAGGGGGAGAGGGAGAAGCAAACCCCCCACCGAGTAGGGAGCCCAATATAGGACTCAATCCCAGGACCCTGGGTTTGTGACTCGAGTCAAAGGCAGACGCTTAACAGCTCAGCCACCCAGGCACCTGTATAGATGCTTTAACTATAATATTCAATTAATTAATTTCTGCTGTGTTCATGTAAGTTTCAGCCACAGATTCTTCATCCAACCTATATGATTTTGAAGAATATCTCCAAAATGTTAACAGTTAACTACCTTCAGGTGATGGGATAGGGTGATCTTTATTTTCTTCCTTATACTTTCTGCATTCTGCCATGCTTTTTCATTTGCAAAGATCATGTGTTCCTTCTATAATCAGAAAAACTTCCAAGCTCATAAAATTACTATAGATTTCTCAATTACACATGGCCAGTCCACATTCACAGTACTAGCAAATCTGTAAAACATTATTTGAGCAAAATGTTCTGAGATTAAGAAATAGTTGAAGATGACTGGGTTAGATATTAAACATCCTTATCAAAATGTTGCCATAGCAACATTCCTCTACTTTCTTGGAGGATCCCAAGAGAATGAAACCTAGATAGCAATGTTTGTCAGGGATTCAGGAATGTGAGACATACTCAGTTCTGATACTGTACCACAGCAAGAAGTCCCAGTTATTCCGAGGCCTCAGCATACCACAAAGGAAGATGGAAATATGGAAGCAAGGATGGTGGACTCTGCAATTACATGTTACTGATTTCATAATTTTGCTCTAGACTGGCTGGATTTGGTCAGTCCCCAAATTCAAAATTATTAATATGAGATGGTCACTACCTGGCTGTGTATTCTAAATGTGAAGATGCTCTAAAGCCTGCCAAAAGTCTATAATGCATCTACAATGCATCATACCATTTAGAGATTTAGAACTTGTTCTACATATGCCTCTGTACCTCTTCAGAGCAGAGTAATTCAATGGTGGCAACATTAGCAGAAAGTTAAGTGACAGTCAGCAAAGTACCTTGATGTCTGTCACTATAATGGGTCACATATCCTGAATGACATTTATGCATGTCTTCTTTCCTGCTTTTTGTCCTCACCCTAACTGTTGCTTAAGATGCCATTCTGCTTCCTTTCAACTGCTCTTCTAAATCACCCTGGAAATATACCAATAGTTAGCAGTGCTCATTTCTGAATCGTGAGACAATTGATGTTTAGTACTATAGTTGTCTTCTGCTTCTTCATTTAGAGAAGGAGTATTGCGCACCCATGAGTGGGGGCAGGCAGAGGGAGAGGGAGAGAGAATCTTAAGCAGGGTCCATGGACCCTGATGTAGGGCTTGATCCCAGAACCCTGAGATCATGACCTGAGCCGAAATCAAGGGTCTGACCGTTAATGGACTGAGCCACTCAGGTTCCCCTAGCTTTTTTTTTATATAAAAGAAGAAAGGGTTATGTTTATTATATAATATTTAAAATAACATAATCAAAATTTGGGAGGTTTTACTTGAGTTATTTTTTTAGAGTAAATTTTGTCCATATACAAAATAATGGTCATGCCCTGACTTCTGAGATGAAGGCACTTAATCTACCTTCTCTGTAATATCTACCCTTAAAACTCTTGGCTATATTAGTCTTTTCTGACATTATTTATCACTTTCAGTACATTTTAAGTAATCAGTCCCTAACTGAGGACTGTACTGCATTATTTGTATTTCATATCTCCCTGAATATATTTTAAGCCTCCTGAAGGAGGGGTGCCTGGGTGGCTCAGTTGGTTGGACACCCAACTCTTAGTTTTAGCTCCAGTCATGATTTTGGGGTCGTGGGGTAAAAGTTAAAAAAAATTTAGGAGGTGAATCACGAGAGACTATGGACTCTGAAAAACAATCTGAGGGGTTTGAAGTGGCAGGGGTGTGGGAGGTTGGGGTACCAGGTGGTGGGTATTATAGAGGGCACGGATTGCATGGAGCACTGGGTGTGGTGAAAAAATAATGAATACTGTTTTTCTGAAAATAAATAAATTGAAAAAATTTTTAAAAATGTAAATAAATTACTTATAAAAAATTTAGCAGAAGAAAAAATAAAATTAAAAAAATATTAATTAACTTTGTAAGACTAAGGAATCATGGGGAGAAAGTCATGAATTCCATGCTTTGCTTTCTCCTCCTCTGGAATTCCACTGTTCTCCTTGGTAAGTGAACTCAGTCCTGCTGGATTTCTTGCTGATCTTCTTGGGGAGGGGCCTGTTGTAGTGGTTCTCAGGTGTCTTTTTTTATTGTCATATTTTGTTTATTTGCACGACTTTTGAACCAGATGACTGGTTAAAATCCAACTCCACACATTTTATAAAGTCAAAAGATTTTATAGGGAGAACACATATAGTAACCAGTGCTGTGAAATGCAGAAAACAAGGTTTGTATTTGGTTGTGGGATTTTTTTGTTGTTTTCTTGCTTTTTTAAAGGAAAAATGCTGCTTAAAATGTTAATCTTGTAAAAAGTGTATATTTGGGATTTTCCTTGTTTTAATATAGTATTTTATAAAGTCAAAATACATTAAAATTGTTCTCAGCAGGGAGCCTGCTTCCCCCCCACAACTGCCTCTTTGCCTACTTGTGATCTCTGTATGTCAAAACAAACAAACTTACTAACTAACTAAAATGAGATTATTTTCCATTTGAAATTTTTGTATAGTTTAAAAATGCTTCCATATTCTTTGTTGGTACTGTGTCACTATGGAACTTTAATGCAGAGTTTATACTTAGCTAAATTGTTATGTTAATTAAGAAATGCATAAATCCTTTATTCTTAATATTTGTAATTCTAAATAAATTGATCTTTGAAAAGTAAGAAAAGAAAAAAAATTGGGGGCACCTGGGTGGCTCAGTGGGGTTAAGCCTCTGCCTTTGGCTCAGGTCATGATCTCAGGTCCTGGGATCAAGTACCGCATTGGGCTCTCTGCTCAGCAGGGAGACTGCTTCCTCCTCTCTCTCTCTTTCTCTCTCTCTCTCTCTCTCTGCCTGCCTCTATGCCTACTTGTGATCTCTCCCTGTCAAATAAACAAAAATCTTAAAAAAAAAAAGTGTATAGAGAAGCAAAGGAACTAGTGTCTTCGCCCAAGACAGAATTGCACCACCCTTACGAGGGGCCGGGCTAAGTAATCTGCTTGTGTTCGCTTTTGGGAGCTTTTGTTCCCTGAATGCTTTCTGTAGAGTTCCAGAGGATGCGACGGCAATGAAAATAGCCTCCCAATCTCTGGCCCGGAGGAGCCGAGAGCTCAGGGCTCCACTTCTCAGAGAAAAGCACTTGGAGAAAAGCGCTCAATCACTCCCATCTCCCTTGCCTCCACCTATGCTCCAAGTTCACCCAGCCTGTGACCAAGCATCTCTGTCTCTGGTACATGGCCCTGCCTGGAGTCTCCGAACCCTGCAGATCCCTGCGCTCTTTGGGGGTGGGGGGGTCTCCCCTGATCTTGTGGGGTCCCTGCTCACAGAGCAGTGGCCTGTGCCATGGATCACAATTTAAGGTAACCCCAAGTTGAGAGCTCACTCCTCAACTCCATCTCTGTAGCCAGCTTCCCCGGTCTAATACCTGCAAACTCTGTGTCACTCAGACACCCCCGATCCTTCTGCGACCTCGAGGGACCTGAGACCACGCACGCTGTTTCCACGTGGTCTTCACCCCGGTTTAGCCTCTGGAGCGATGTCCCTCAGTGGAGCAGACTTTTAAAAGTTCTGATTTTGTGCTCCATTGCTCTGCTGCTTGCCGGGAGCCGGCCCGTCCCCCTGCGGTCTGTCTTCCCATCGCTTTGGATACACTTCTCCGCCAGTCCTACCTTTCAGAAAGTGGTCGATTTTCTGTATCTAGAATTGCTGCTCTTCTTCTCTTCGTTCTCCTGTTAGATTTGTAGGTGTTCGGAATGGTTTGATAAGCTATGTAGCTGATCTCCTGCTATCTGATATCATCTCAGCCTGCTACATCTCCACCATCTTTGATTTTATAGTGTGTTTTAAAATTAAGTTGTTTATATAGTCAGAGGCCCCACAAAAAATACTTAACCCAGGCTCCTAGAAATGGCCCTACTTCTGTTTATCCAGGCACCCAAGTTCTATTGCTTTTTTTTTCCTCACCATAGCACATAACTTCCCCAATAGCCCTCACCCAGCCACCCTTTCCTTTTTTTTTTTTTTTTGAATTTTC